>NC_053417.1:28805705-28958205 GCF_016859285.1 Xiphias gladius | reverse complement strand
CTTCAGACAGGATCCCCAAACACTCAAGTTTGCAGATTGCATTACAAACTGAAGGGTGTGTAAAACGTGGTTGTTTACCAGGTCAGGAGAAACTAACGAAAAAGACGCTATCCAGTTGCATTATGGGAAACGTAGGATCCCTGTTTTCGGAGGTTGACCCAAACTAGGGACTAAAAGTCAGGATATCTCAGCTTCTGCTGCTTCAGTTTTTAGCATATTTCCTCCTGCAAGCCGACGGAGGTTAAATATAAAACGACTAGAGTAGAACGGAAAGTATGTGTCCTGAACACCTTTCAAAACTGTAGCTACAAATAGCTTTACAAAGAGACAGAGAAAAGGAGGAGATACAATGTAAAACATACACAAACAACACAGAAAATACAGGAAGATACCATTGAAAACAAATGAGCAATGATTTGGTTTCTCTTTTTTTTTTTTGACTTTGAGGAGGACGGTTTTAATGTTGAGGATCAAAAACGTTTCCTCTTCAGCCTTAACTTTTTAAATGGCCAGTGGTCCTGAAAACCTGAGGCTGCTAATAGTGAAGTGGCTAAAACAGGACAGCAGGTCTTTAGTAAAGATGGTCCCGACCCAGTACTGCGAAACTTACAATTCTAAAATTGATCTTAAAGGTGATTGGGAGCAGTGGAGAGAAGCTAAACGTAAAACCATGGGACAAAATAGCCCGAGAATCCGTGTTTTCACATAGAACGAAGGAAGAGCAGCTACTCTGCTGTTCCCTGTCCCACCAGCCAAGTTCACTGTCTGCGTCTTCCAATCTCACAGTCTCACCTGAAGGGGTGCAGGCCACCTCCTCGGTACCTCAGCTTATTCTTCAGTTTGAACTTATACCTGAGAAACATACAGGCGTCACTTCAGGTGCAACACCAAGTGCGAATATGTTGTGAGGTATCGCGCCGTGTTGCGTGAAGCTCCGTTGTACTCACAGGTATTTATTACAGTCACACTCCAGGGGGCGGGCCTTCTTCAGGTGACCTCTGACCTCTCTCAGGTTCTTTATCTTCGTCTGCAGAGTCTCAATCTGAGAGAGAGAGAGAAGAATTTCAGTCACAGGCGAAACGGAGACCCAGTCCGTCACTCACTCGTGCTTTGCGTTACCTCGTGGTCTATGTGCAGCTTGTGATCCTTCCAGGCCTGGAGAGACTGATAAACTCCCGTATCACACTTCACTGTGGCGTTAGACAGAATGGAACATCTGCAGGGAAACAATAACGGAAACCCAATGACACTACGGAAAACAGCTTCACTTTCACAGCAGGTGACACTGAACTCTTCGAGTGATGGGGAAGAATTCGCACTTTCTTCAAACGCGTTGATGCTGAATTATTCATGCTGATTTAAACGGCAACCTGAGCTCTCAAAGTCTCATTTACATCTGTGCTGATGATCCTCATCAGCGGTTATACAACATCTAGTTCACATCATTGTAGGTAGATTAAGAGGAATTCCACAATGTACACACGATTACAGGTTACGGCTGGAAGTGAGTTTAAGCAGCAGCAGCTCCGACTTATTGAACAGTTTAAAGCCGAACCAGACAGGCCGAGACTAAAATGTCCCAAAATGGCCACAGAGGTAGAGAGAATAAACCCCCTTTACTTAGGCGACATCTTGGTTTTATCTCTGGTGCCCCCCTCGGGGTAGACTTTACAGTTTCTGCCCCAGTGGTGGGGAAGATCTGCAAAACTCCCATTTTCCATCCCTCTAACAAGTTTGTGTTCTGATCCAGCTGAGTAGTCAACCTCCGCCCACAGAGCTTGTTATTTTACTTTTCCTGTTATTTGAATTCACGCACCCACAGTAAACTGCGATGATGCATCTGCAGGGAAGCGCGTGTACGTCGTAGAAGCCAAACCGCATTATCGATACGACTCCTGGCAACCGACAACTGCCGCACATTTTTCACCAACTAACTTTATGTCTTTATTTTACAGCCATCGGTAGCGAGATGACAGGAAAAGAGGCGAGAGGGAGACGGAGGCTGACATGAGACAGAGGTCCCCGGCTGGACCGGAACCGAACAATGCGGTTCGTGGACGGCGCCTTAACCCCCTAGTCCTAGACCAGCGTTCAATATTTCAGCCCTGGCAAACAGATGTAAAACCTTCATGTTGAAAAATAAATATATCTTTTAAGTCCATTTCCAATTTAATCTGGAGGGAAACAGAGACAATGTCCTAGAGACGGTTTCAGTCAGCTGAGCTGAGTTTGTACGTTGGTGTCGATTTTGAGATGATGCTTCAGAAGAATTCCCTCGGAAAAACATCCGACATAATAATAAAACCTGCTCAAAACAAAATTACGAGGGGAGGTGGTTCTAACTGTGATGCAGTCCTCAGTATTACACACACACACACACACACACAGTCGTTACACACCTGTGTGTGACTTTGATGGAGTTGGGCGGGGCCAACGCGTTGGGAGCATCGCCCATCCCGCTGAACTCGTCCTCGGACCCGCCAGACAGGCTGTGGTTACCGGGGTAACCGTTCATCTCGGATGCCGTGGATACGGAGCGGGTGTAACGGTTTCTGGAGTAACTCTTCAGGGCTTTGAAATCTGAGGCGCGCACACACACACACACACACACACACACACACACACACACACACACACACACACAGAACTTAAAACTTGTTTTAAAACAATATTCTATCACAACTGGGCAGATGTCAGCAGTCGTCACTGGTCGACACGATAAACTCTCATCCTTCAGCTTCACACGTCTCAGTGCTGTGGAGGCCCGGAGGACAAAGAGGAGGCGGTTCTCCTCGGAAAGCCTCAAATCTCTCCACAGCTCCATCACTACTGAGGTGATGCAGTTCTGACCTTCAGACGCTAGAGGTCAGCATCACGCCAGTAAACCAGCTGAGCCGACCCACTCCACTCTGCTCCGAAACACGGGTCCCGACAAAATCTCGTCCCCACAGGTCTCATCAAATCCATCAATTATTGGGTTTTAACAAAGCTTTTCATGTCATCACAACTTATCATTTTCTCTTGTTAATTCACAAGCCTCTCTCATTAATACCCGGTGACATCTTGTATCGTGTTAAAACATTTGTTTAAGGAAGTTTCTTGTTGTAGTAACATACCAGCCTACTGTGTTACAATAAGAAAAGTTTCTTGTTGTAATGGGATATTTTGGTATTGATAAAATAACAGGGAAGGTTTCTTGATAAAACAATAATTTGGTATCATGTATTAATGTGAAAAATATCTTGCCATGATATGAAAGGATCCTGTCAAAACAAGAAAATTTAACCGTCATTCAAAAAAAACCGAGCAATTGTTTTTGCAATGATGGCGGGAAAATCCCTCCATCGATCACAGAGAGAGAAAGGCTGGTTCCCAGACTCAGACGACAGATTCCTCCAGATTACAGTTATTCATCAGATAAAATAATAATTCGTTATGATTCGAACCGGGAGCTTCGGTTTGTGTGGCAGGTTTCTGATATCATGTTCAAGATCAGAAGTATTTCAGCGCTCGCTAAATTCAAGACTCAGGTCCGGGTTGAGGATTTAGGTTTGAGGGTCACATGTATGTAAACAGATTCTTATTTATTAGTTTCTGGTTTTTCAAACCTTGATTCACACTCGGGGCCGTAACGGTTTCATCTCCGCAGCTCAGCTGAATGAGAAACGAGAAATGTGCCTTTCAGGACAGGCGGAAATAGGAGCCAAACACCGTGTGACCTTTTTCAGGCCAGACCAGGAAAACCACCGGTTCGTTAGCGTCCCAGTTGGTCCTGACAGGGAGCCAGTGGAGCTCAGGCTTTTCTCGGGCCCCCTTTGATAGTCTTAGACTTAGCACCTAAGCCGACTGAACGAAAAAAAAACTTTGCTGAGGTTTTTTTTGGTTTTGTTTCTACAGCTCTGGAAAAAAAAAGCGGAAGTCGCCTTAAAACTGGAGGATGAGACAATTTCTTGTTCATATCATCAGATGTGGTTTTTTAAAGGAGAGAGCACCGACGCAACACGGTCTTCTACACAGAGTGTTGCATTATGGGTTGTTCGTGGCTTTAATGTTGCTAGGCTAGGTGGTTTGAGTCTGTCTACGGCGAGTCGGTCAGAGTCAGTCAGCGCTAAAAGTCCAGTTTAACCCGCGGGAGCTGCCGAAGGCCGGCGAGACGTGTTTCGCTGCCGCAGAGGAAATGAACTCACGACGGGTTCGACCAGTTCACAGCGTCTCCTCACGTCTTTACCAAAAAAAAAAAGGAACCAGGGAGAAAATCTGTCACACAGACAAGAATCACAGCTGACACTGACGATGAGCTCAGAGAGACTGAAGCCTGAGAAATAGCGACTGTCAGAGGAGAAGATTCAGACGCTTCAACGGTCTGACGGATCGGGTGAGCGTCTGTGACGGAGAGACGAGATCCACTGATGCGGGTTCCTCATCTCACTGGATGACATGTTTCACCTCTACCAGAGAAAAGGCTTCAGCGTCGAGGACTCTCCTCTCTTCGGATTAACGGGATCTCGGGGAAACTTCTCCAACAGGATCAGTGTAAAACGGTTTCTTCTCCTCAAAAGGTCTGATAATCCGGGTCGTCCTACAGTCGGGCCGGTACAGTATTCTGGAGTTTATCTGAAGTCGGTGTGAGGCTTCAGCAGTCTGAGTTAGACAAATCAAGCGGACATCTTTCAACGGAGTCTCTTTGGTATGAAATTCACTTGTTTTGTTACTACGCATCCACTGGAGCTCAACGGGGAAACCCAGAGAGGGAGTCTGACACCAAAAAGACAGACACTTTGGAAGATACTCGCTTGATTTGTCCAACTCATAGCAGCTTCAGATCCACTTAGGATTGTATTTTTCCACAGAGACGAGGACTCTCCTCTCTTCGGATTAACGGGATCTCAGGGAAACTTCTCCCGCGTTCACCGTGCGCCTCTTTGTCAGGAACAGCTGATCGTGTAGTCGGAAGGATGACTCGAGCGTTTATTTCACCAGTTGACCACATTTGTTTCACTTCTCTTCTTGCTAAGGTCTGACGTTACTGAGGAAAAAAAACAACCTGTGTGGTTTTTTAATGAATATTGTAATGATAATGGTACAAAATGATATGAAAATGAATGGATTATACTGCGATAACATCAAATCCTCCGACCCAGCGAACCCCCTCCCCACCGCGCCCTCCGCAAACCCTGGCACTGGCCTCGGCTTAGAGGGAACACGGTCATTGTTAATGTTATCAGCTGCGGATACCGCTGCTTTGTCACGTTTGCATTTCGTGTATGTCCACCAGTCCCCGCTGCCCCCTGCTGGACTGAACCTTCAACACTCACTCTTCTTGGAGAAGAAAGGTTTCTTGTTGAACGGCTTCATCATGGAGGGCCGCAGGTTCAGAGGCCGGAGGTTGCGGAGGCTGCAGTCGCAGGCGTCCGAGTTGCGCTGGTACAGCTGAGACTTGATGCTGATCGGACGCTGGTGACCTGCCACGCCCCTCTGGAAGCTCTTTGCCCCTCCCCCTTCATTCTTACATTTGAAGAGCCGTAGTTTACCTGTGGCGTCCTCCACACACTGCCACTTCTACACACACACACGCACACACACACGCACACACACACACACACACACACACACACAAGAATGAGTTCATGTCAATCAACAGGCTAATCAATAAGTCAGTGTCTTTGTTATGAAGCCATATTCTATTTTTCCTGATTTTCATTACAATTGATTCGCCATATTTTTCGTGTTTTACCTTCAGTGGATGGATTCTCATTTAACTTTTGCTTTCGCTGTGATCAAAGTACATTAATCTCAATTAAAGATTCAAATAACCTCAAAAAAGGAAAGAGGGAAGTTGACATGAAATAAAATGAATCAACCTTTTTTTGCCTCTTTGGTTCATAAAGTCCTCTCTAACTGGCATGGTAAAAAAAAGAGACATTTATGGGATTAACGGGTTTCACTGCACAGTCAGAAACCAGAAGGTTTTTAATACGGGACGGTAATCCTGGTATTTTCTGGGAATTCTCCTCCCGTTTCCCTTTAATATAAACCCGCTGGAGTCCAGGAGCTCATGCACTGACGTTTGTGCGTTTGTGTGTTGGTATCATATCATAAGTGCTGAAACAAAGACGTCCTCTCCGGAACACATTAGCGTCACCGAGCAGCCGCCGCAGCTAAGTGCTGAACTCTGACCTCGATATAAACCCTGCTGTGTAATGAATCATCTGCAGTTCCCTTTATGTTTGTTCATTTGGAAGATGCTTTTGTCCAAAGCAACGTACACGTGAGACACAATCCAAGCCGCAGTAGACAAAGTGCCTCAGCGCTGGGTTCATGAAGTAAGACTCAAGTGTGTGGCAGAGCTTAAAACTTCATCTGTGGCGAGAAACCCCGCTTTTCCTGGGACAAAGTGATGTATTTGCTGCCAGACATTGTTTTTAAACCAGTGCTACACCTGCACCCCTACACGACGGTAGACTTACACCAGTGCGCCGCTATCCCCTGATACCAAGACTCTTTGAAAACCTTTGGGATGAACTTGAACGCATCATCTGCGGAGAGGAGCATCCACCACTTAGTAGCGCGCTGAGGTCCGAAGGGTCGGGTTTAACTCGGGGAAGCTGCAGCGCTGCGTTGGTTAGCAGGTCGACCCGGCGCCGAGCTGGGGCTCCTGGTCCTCTGATCCAGCAAAACGCACACGCGTGTTCGCCTGCGGCTCCCGGCTTTGTTTGGATTGTCACTCCGCAGTTGTTCATTAGCAGGAGCTGAATGAGTTTCTACTGTTGCACTTAGTCACTCGCAGTTATTAAAGAGTGACAAATGCCTGGGTTGTTAATTAAACACACACACACACAGACACGGTTTTCTACAGGCTGTTTATCAGCGCGATCCAGCAGCCGACAGACACTGTTGCTAAGAGACTAATCAACTGGCTAAAGGGATTTTTCGACAAGTGTAATTAACCTCAAACAAGCACGAACACACACACACACACACACACACACAGTGTCACAGCTCTCTAATGTCTGGGAGAAAGTTTCTGTTGTGCGGCTCCATCTCGATTCTCTTCACGTCTGTTCTGTGCGATTCTGCAGCGTTCAGTCCATTGTGTTCTGTTCTTTCGAGTCATTATTGCTGTTATTGTTATCAGTCTGGTTTATACAGATGAAATCTGGTCTTCATCTCTCTAATCTCGCTGTTTCTTTTAAGTCTCTGTTTGTTTATTGCAGCAGTAGCCTCAGCCTGAATTTTCCGAAAAACAGCTCTTTATTGAGGGTTGTTCTGCAAAAACAAAAAGTCTGGGTAGGAAAATCTCAGCTGCATTTTCTCATTTTTTTAACATCTGAAAAGACTGTGAGAGCAAAGTTTATGTTTTTTTAAGGAAAGTATGAATAATGACTAATGGGATCTGGATTAAATTAGTAATAGGACTGGGAATTTAGTCATATGATCAGGAGTAGGAGCTTCGGGAGTGAAGTAACAGGATCAGACGTAAAAGTAACAGAATTAAGAGCAAAATAAGGGGTGAAGTAATGGGACCGGTTCTAAAGTAAGGGAAGTGAGAGTAGAGCGATAGGATCAGGAGTAGGACAGAAGAGAAGAAGTAACTCCGATACTGCGTTACTGTACCTGTCCGGTCTGCTGACAGGGCGTCTGGTACTCGGCTCTCTGACAGAGGTCTTTTACTCGTTGGTGTTTGGGCAGGAAGTTCTCCTCCTGTGACACTTCCTTTCCCTCGACGCGCTGGTGGAGCAGCTTCCTGTTAACGGACCAAACGCGAGCAGGTTGGAAACTTCGCTTTTTTTCAAAGGTTCTAAGAGGATGCTGTGTGCTGTACACATTGTAAGGCCGTCTGTTTTTGTGTCTCAGCAAGACTTGATGTGAGGACAGAATAGTTTTAACCATCTGTTTTCTTTTCCACAGCCTTCCAACCAGTAAAGTGCCAGGAATTACATGGTAATTCAGCTGAGATCTGTAAACATCGCAAGTTTTACTTTGCCCAGGTCTTTGGTTTATGATCAAATAGCTAAAAAACAAAAGACGTTCCCATCAGGCTCAGCTGGACTTTGTGTTGAGTGCTAACACACCCAACTAACTAATGAAGGTGGTAAACGCACCTGCCTAGTATGATCATGTTAGCGTGCTAACCCTTGAGCTGTGCCCCAAATCCATACTACACACTAGTCATAACGTTAACACGGTAATTCCATGAGTAACTATAGGTGCCACACAATGCTCAGCACAGTAAACCGCTTCAGCAGTTAGAATGCAAAAGGTCAGGATACTTCACTGCTTCGTGTTCCCAGTAAGACGTTTATCAAAGTGCAACTCAGCACCGTCACTGCAGGCTGAACGTTAGTCTCGTTATATAAAACGAGAAGGAAACAAACAGACAAACACCACTGATCGTAGACGTGTGGAACCACCGGGGGATAGTTTGAACGCTCAGCTCATGGTTGGCTGGAGGGCTTGCATCACTTTCCGGTATCTGCCCGGCAGGGAAGTCCCGTCCTTACCAGTGGTCAGTCAGCTAGTATCATTAGATATGATAGTGACTTTAGATTCATTTACCCTGGACATCCTAACTGCAGTGGCAGCAGTGATACCACCAGCAGCGCTAGTCCATGTGAGAGTTACATATCATGTCACTGAGTTTGCAGTTAAAGCAGTGTGTGTTGCAGTGCGGCGGCAGCATCAGTGTGAGCGCTGAAGGCAGCGATCTGAGCATTTACCCTCTCTCCACCAGAAAGGAGTCTCTCCACACCTTCGGCTTCTTGTGTACTTGGAACCTGAAGAAGAGGAAAACAGCAGCGTGAGTTTGGTGATAATTCCTGCAGGACTCGACACTGTTGTCGCCTCCACCCTTCCTCTCTTTAGCTTTAGCTTTTTCTTGTTAAAACCAACTGGTGAAGCGGTGTTAGAGCTGCTGAAAGTGCGGCGTTGGTGCCCCCCCCCACATGATTTTTCTCCAACTGGTTTCTACTCTGGGATCTTTAACTTTTAGCAGTTGTATTTTGATTTTCCTGCCGCAGCTAAAAGAACAGCAGTCACCGCTGTGGAAACTACTGCAGGACTTTCTCCACTCATCCTCGTCGTTTTCTATATTGATCTGCAGAATTAAACTGTATTTGAAAAACAATCATGGAAACACAAACAGTGCTGAAGTTACTTGGTGCAACAAAGCTTTACATGCAAAGAAAAAAAAGTATTTATTTATTGTAAAATCTTATTTATTTTTTCACCCACACAACTGTCTGAGTTTGAACTGTTTCGGGGAAGACCTATAATTTCCTCTCGGTTTTCTTGCAGCTGGAAACACTTGAGTGTCCAACATGACTGACGCTTGCGTTTTATTAAAATGATTTTATTTCTTTGATCAAGTGAGATTTGGGCTACAACTAAGGATTATTGTAATTAACGATCAACCTGCCAATCATCCTCTCACTTAATCGATTGTTTGGACTGTGAAACGTTGGAAAGTGCCCGTCACAATTTCGTAGAGTCCAAGGTGACGTCTTCAAATGTGTTGTCTTTCCCGACCAACAGCCCAAAACCGAAAGAAAATTCCGGTTACTATCATGTGAGACGTGGAAAAGCTGCAAAATCTCACATTTGAGAAGTTGGGACCATTGAATGTTGGGCATTTTTGCACTGAAAAAAGATTTAATAATTAATGGATTACCACAATATGTGGAACTTAAGAAGGTGGATCAATATGTGCATTTAATCTCTCAAGAGATGAGTACGAGTCCTGCATCGAAACATTACCTAAGCAGAAGTACAAAAAAAGGTACTTAAAGTATAAAAGTAAAAGTACTGATTATGCAGTTACATTTTTACACATTACTGACTTGATGCATTAATTTATAAGCAGCATTTGAATGTTTGCAGCTGTTTTAGGTAAATTCTTACTACTTGTTATATTCTTTAGTAGTTTAATCAGTAATAATGCCTCGCGTTACTACGATCATATACAATATTTTGTATGTAAAATCAATATTTTGTATGCAAACGCTTAGAGCTCATACACGCCCACACTCGAACCCGTTGCCTCATTAGACCTCTTCTCAGGACAGTGTGGGAATGTACAAACTGAGCTTGACTGACGTGAAAAAACCTGAAGAAATCTGCCTGTTCTTGCATTTGCAGCAAATGTCAATTTGTCCATCTCCAAACAGCAGCAAAGACTTCTAGCAGTCTGGACTTCAATATTTCTCAAGTCCAAAAGACAGAAGTGTCTTTGTTCTGGTTGCAAAAGATTAAGAGTCAGATTTTGGTCCTGTGCTGCTGTAAGTCTGAGTTCCTCCAAAACAGTCCAGGAATGCATAATAAGGTGCACAGCTAAACTTGTTAGCGGCCTCAGAACAACATGACCCTGGTCTGATTCCAGCTTTAACAAACTGAGATCCAGCCTCTCCACGGTCCAGACTGTTCTGGTGCATCAGAACTCTTCAGTCCGGATCTGATCCCCATGTTTTCCTCAACAGAGAGAATCTGAACGGAATCGGTCCTTCGTCTTTCCCGGTTCTTATTCTGAATAAACTCTGGCTCGGTGTAATCAGTCTCACTCTCTGTTTGCCACGAAGACAGATTCCCCTGTACTTCAGAAAAAGAGAACACGCTGTAACTGTCCCTCTCTGCACTTGAGAGAACCGATAGAGCCGTGTAGGGAGCATGGAGCGAACGGCCGGGATGCAGGGGTCCACCTGACAGAGACTTCAAAACACAGCGGCACTGAGCGTACAGTGACTAAAGGTTTCTTTGGGGCTTAGAGAAAGAGACGTGGCTCTGTAGAGTTTCTGCGCGAGTCTAAACTCCACATGAGAAAAGCCCAAAGAGACGCCCGGATCGTAACTTGGAAGTTGGAACAGCATGAGATCTTTGTTCATATGGACTCGACAGCACCACGAAGTTTTTTCAAATGGTGAAGGATCACGAATGTGCTGTGAAATACTTATTGCACTTTTAACCTAAAGCTCTTCATCCCTGGAAACATCAGCACCTTCATCATCATTTGGTGATTTTGTCACTTTTTTTCATAAAGTCTTTGAAATACCATCTTCATCATGGAAAGAAGTTGTTAATGGATATATTCAGTCCCAGTTTTTGTAATTATCATTCCTTTAAGGTCATGTACCAGCTACCTGACAGATGTTAGTGCCTGGTGTGAAAAATGTTTTTATCGTCGAATTCCACATCTGGGAATCTGCAGAAACGAAGGCTGTCCAGTTGTTGTGCTATTTTTAGTTTTAGTCTATGTGCATTTACTAAACTTAATTCTTCTTGTTCTTAGTTTTTAGTCAGTGAAAACTCACTTCAGTCTCGTCTTAGTCAAAGAAAGGTTTAGTTAATGAAAGCACCTGATATATTTGTCTTGATTTAAGCATCATTAGTTTGACAACACAAACAAACAAACAAAAAAACCCGTAACGCAAGGTCCAGTTGCTAACATTTACTAGGACTTTCAACCACATCTCATGGTCTTCATTTTGAGATATATATTTTTGGTCAGACTACTAATTCCAAGTTCATGAATGGGCTTCGTGCTTATTGACTAAACTTTGTCAGCGTCTGTGAACATAGTCTAGTTTTATTTTACGAAATTTCAAGTCTTTAGTCTTGATGTCAGATTTCTAAATTAGTTTTCGTCATAGTTAATCACCATAATCCCAGCTTTTTGTCATCGTGTCAATACAGTGATTTTGTTAAAGTTTTTATTTTCAAATTCCACTTTAGTCACAGTTTCTGCTCCATGAAGTTTCATCTCGTCACCGATGCTGGTGGGACCAGCCAAACCAACCGTGCGCTCGTCCTCCTCTCAACACCTCCCGACTTCCCTCCCGAGTCTTTGGCTCTCAGCTCCGAGGCCATTGGTTCATACTGTAGTTGGAAATCTTTACAAACGACTCATAAATATGTAGTTTCATTTTTAAAAAAAAGAAAGAACATAACCTGAGGTATCCTTGTACTGTTCTGGGTTTGACAGCCCATTTAATTGGTATCCTGTTTGGTCTGACTTGCTGACCTATACCTTTGCCTTTGTTGATACTTTGATCATAATAAATATTAATAGAAAATTTGTATCCCTTCAGGCGAACCAGATGGCTCTTTGTGTTTCTGAACTGCGGCGCACCCAGGTGTTTAAATGAGGTCGTTACAGCTGAATGACGCCCCGCTGTCCTCCAACACGCTGCAGGAGGATGATTTACATACTGGTGGTGTTCCCTGTTTGCTTCAATGAGTCTCTATTCTCCTCTGACCTCTGTCTTCAAGAAGCTGCTTATCACATCCCTCTTTTAACTCTGAAACACCCCCGTCCTTTACTGGAGTAATGCCACAAAAAATACTCCTTCACCTAGGAAATTTAATGATCCATTATCCCATAAATTTTCATGAGTAAAAGCAAGACATCTGTGAAGATTCTCAGTCATCCAGCTAATGGTAATTCTAAGCGCTATACCAAGGCAACTGGACTCGTCGAGGCTCTTGAGGATGTTTCACCTCCGATCCGAAAGGCCTCTTCAGTTCTAACTGACCGGTGGGGAGTCCAGGTATATATCCTCTTGCAGGGTGGTTAACACCTCGAGAGTTGTCAAGGTCACACGTGGGTCGCCGACCCACCCAGCCATCATGTGAGTTGTTAGGGTCACATCAGTCATGGTGTGAATGGGTGTGCAGCTGCCTGGGGAGGGATCTCATCACTGCATTGTAAGTGGTTGACAGATGGTGTCGTAGACCGTCTCCTGTGTTTAGTGACTGTCTGTCCAGTTCCACGTAGATGGCTTCTTTCACTCCTCTTTCAAACCATCGGTCCTCTCTGGCCTAAATGTGTACATTGCTGTCCTCAAATGAGCGTCCCTTGTCCTGCAGATGTAGGTGGACTGCTGAGTCCTGACCTGAGGAGCTGGCTCTCCTGTGCTGTGCCGAGTGCTCCTGAAGCGGCTGTTTTGTTTAAACAGTCTACAGGTCTGTGCATCCTTTGCTGCATTGAACTGCATGCACTACATTGCTCTGCTTATGTCTCGGTGTTTTGTCCTCAGGGTGGACAAGCTTCTGGCTCAGAGTGTTACTGGGCTGAAGTGGTGGGATGTGGTGTTTGTTTAAAATCCTCCTGAGTTCTTCAGATACTCTGGAGGAAGGAATGAGAGTGTTGTTCAGTTTATTTTTGTTTTCTTCTCTGTCTGTTCTGTATCTTTTTGTGCTTTTGTCAAAGGCCTAGTTTGGGTAACCACTCGTTTTAAGTGCTTCACTGATCTGTTTTTTCTCCTTCCCCTCGGTACTCGTGGCCCTCGTGTCGTCCACGTACTTAGACAAGTGGCTGGGAGCAGTTCCTGTGAAGGAGATCAGGGCTCTTCTCTCTACTTCATCCAAATAGAGACTGGAGATGCCAGTGAGCAAACGGCACAGCTGTGCTTCCGTCTGTAGAAACCCTCATTGTGTTTGGCAGTGCTGTAGGTAACCGAGTTGATGGCGCTGATGATGGGTCTGAGTTGGGCTCCTTCCCTGTGAGTCTTGGGGAGTCCATGAGTGTGAGGGGTGGCTTCCCCGGGATACGGGTGGTAATATAGTGGCCGGTCCATCGCTTTGTGCTTTTCCAGTTGTTGTAGGCAGCTTATTACCTTTCTCTTATAGCTGCAGGGAGGATCTCATCTCAGTGTCTCACAGGTGGGCGTGTTGCTGAGTAGACTGGTCGCTTTGGTATGTAAATCAGCTGTATGAGTGTGTGTGTGTGTATGTGTGTGTGTGTGTACCTGTTGGCAGGTTTGTCAGTGTCCAGTAGAGTCAGTATCGACTTCCCATCCATATCTGGAGGAGTGTCGAGGCCGGCGATGTCCAGGATGGTTGGAGCCAGATCGATATTCAGCACCATGTGAGGGTTACTGACACACACACACAGACACACACACACAGACACAAATCAACATAAATAAACATAAATACATAACGGTTCCCTTGTGATTCATTGTTTTCCAGCAGTTCTCTCTTTGTCTCCAATCACCTTTAGGTGAGTTTTGCGGGCAAGAAACTAGTATTTGTTGCCAAAGTAAAACACCAGAATAAATAAGGAGAAGTAGAAGGAAAAAATACCAGAAATACATGTTAAAACAGTTAAAGTAAAATGAGCCAGTAGAACTGCAGCAAATGAAGAGTGTCGGGTTATGAATACATATTTGGAGAGCAGGTGTTTGGCGGCGGGTTTATACTGACGTTTATTGTGAAAAGTGGGTCTTAAATATTTAATATTTTGATATTGTGTGCAGTGTAGAAGGAAATGCAACACAGCTCTTTCTGTGAACTCATGATCACCTCGTGGAACAGCTCTGACTGTGGTAATCTACTTTACCAGAAATGAGCACAAACACACACACACACACACACACACACACACAGACACGCACACACAGTCTGAAAGACGTTGGTCAGGTTCTTGGTGTGTATGATTTATTGCACCGTTTCCCTGATCCACAGACTTATTTTCATTTTCAGTTATTCCTCTTCTTCAAGCTGCATTAATCAGTTTTCGGCCACTGAAACAAGCTGACAGACACACAACACCGACAGATTGTCACCTTACAGAGTTGTTATGGCTAACGTGATCGACCAGCTGCTGATCTCCACATCCAGCTGTTACAGAGCAGCATGATGATTCTTCTGGATCAGGTGTCTGAGTCCACCTAATTAATCTAAGTCCAGTATTCCCTCTCTTTTAGCTCTGGTTTTGGTCTCAACCGGCTCCCGAGGGAAACATCTGGCTCTTTAGCTGCTAAATGCTCCGCTATGTTCACCAGCTGGTCCCTGACTGGGTCTGTCTGCTGTTTGCTGCTGAGCAGGTAGTGGACGGTGGCTTTTTTACTGCTTTGTTTGAGCCGCAGAGTGTCTCTGTGGGGTCGGAGCTGTGAGTGACACTGTGAGTTGCTGTGTGTGCTTACATGCTGCCTTGCTCCACGTTAGGTCCTCTGATGTAGAACGGGACCCTGATGTCAAACTCGTACGGCATGGATTTACCTGCAGACACACACACACACACACACACACACACACACACTGAAAACGAACTTTGAACACAGACTAAAAGTTTGTCATCAGCCATCATTAGGGCCCAGATCTGTTCTAGTTTTAGGGGAAGTGATGTGACGTTCTGGGGATTGTTATTAATAATAATAAACTGTCAATTTAAAAAAGAAGACATTGGAAATAAACATAAAAAGTTTCTTTTGGTCACACGTCATGACATATTTCTGTCCGTCTAATCGGGAAACGGGGAAAAAAAACTGACAAGGGACGCCAACAAACTGTGGAAGACGTCAGATGACAGCAGAAATCAAAGTCTGGAGATGGATAGAAGCTGTTTTATGAAATATCTGAAACTTTATGTTCATAACTATTAATGTTGAATCTTGTAGGGCAAGAAACGCATCAGGAGTCTATAAGAATCTCTGTAATTATTGAAAGTTGTAAACATTAATTAATAATTACTAACCAAAATGTCTGTTTGCCTTCTCTTGTGACTTTGGTGAAAAGAATTTTTTCTAATGCTTTTGAAATTTTAAGTGCTTTGGAGGAATTTTTGCCTTTATTTGATAGCACATAGTTGACAGGTTGGGATGTTGTGATAACGTTGTCACCAGGACGCCCCTTAATCACATATAATACGTTCAAAAATATATATAGAATTATATATTATACATATAATTTAAAAAACTCTTATGATTGACATTTCTCTTACGTATTCATATTATTTCCAAAATGTCTCCATCAATAAAATAACCTTGACGGGTGAGTAGAAATTGCCAAGTACTTTCCAAATGATCTGAAAACCACTTGATATCTTTATCTATATATTTTCTGACAATAAGAATAATACAGAATAACATCAGCCTCGTCCTTCAATGAATGTATTAAAGAATTTGGTAAAAACTGCTGAGATGTTGTCCAGCTGATCGGTTTGCTTTTTTCCTCCTTTCTTACCTTTGACGAGGCCGAACTGTCCGATGTGGTAGCCGTGATCAGACGTGTAGATGATGTAGGTGTTTTCCAACTCGCCCGTCTCCACCAGCATGTTGTACAGCTGAGACGCACAGATGGACAGAATAAGAAAAGACGCTTTTTCTTTTAGTTCTTTAGTAAAGAGAACAATCATTTGTGTTATCGTTATATTTTTTGTTTCGTTAACTTTTTGTGTAAGTAATTCTAAGTGAGCAAGCAGCCTGTACAGGTGTGTGTGTGTGTGTGTGTGTGTGTGTCAGCAGCACCAGGTGTATTATTTACCTTCTCCACGCTGTCGTCCACAGACAGAAGCGTCTGCAGTCGTTTCCTCTGCAGCATGTTGGTGAACTCCATGTGGATGGGCTTCATGGGGCCGGTGTAACGCATGATCCAGTGCTTGTCCAGGTTTGGAGCGTAGTTGTAACTGGGAGTACTGGGGAGACGAGGAGGGACCGGGACAAAGACACGAGGGGGAAAGGTGTTAAATGCGCGGTGAAGGAAGGTAAGCGTTCTCCATGCAGCCTGAAACTCCCGGGCGACGAAAGAACAGCCAGATCTCTTCCTGTCTCTTTTACTTTTCTGGCAGACTGTGACAGAAACGCAACATGGACACCAGACTGCTCAAATCTTCCAGCCAGCTCGACTGAATGAAATTTTACTGGACTTGTCAGTGGATAAAACCCATCAGTGTTTCCGCCCTCGTTGTCACTACAGATCCGGGCAGTGTGAGTCTAACAGTCCGATGCTTTGGCTGCAGAGACTAAAACGTGTAGCGTTTCTCTGTCTGAGCCGACGGCTTCCTGAATAATGTACTGCTTTGACACGTTTTAGTTTTTGGCCTGAAGCACATCATTGAATTTTTTTTTTAGCCAAAAAACAAAAAACAAAAAACAAAATGGATGACGCGATAACGATATAGTGACGATGACAGTGACCACTGTTGGTCGCACAAAAGAAAGACGTCAACTGGAAAATTTGAATGTTTTTTTCCCACTAAAGACGAAGCAATGAATCAGTTACGAGAATGATTATCGGTTTCAGCTCTGGTCTAAACACAGCCTCGGCGTGGACGTGGTCTGAGCACGTGCGCTTCCGGCAGTGTTAGAAATAACTGCAGTGTGTTAGGAGTGTGCAGGCATGTGTGTGTGTGTGTTCGGTATAATAGCATGTGTTCGGAGGCAGGAGGAAACATCCAGCTGTGTGTGGAGTAAAGACAGCAGCTGCTCCTGTTCATTAATTACACACACACACTCCCCCTGCTGTGTTAGCAGTAGAGGATGTTCCTACAGTGTGTTCTGTGTGGATAATGAATGACTCCCATCAGCCAACTCATTTACTTCTCTCCTCCGTCCTCCTCTCTGCTCGGCAGCTACATAATTAAATTTTTGCGTTGGGACAGAAATAACCTCGGGCATCGCTCTCGTCCTCCTGACTGGACCGGCTGGAAACATCTGCACCTGCTTCACTCGCAGCAAGCGCGACGTCCGCACCGTCAGGCCGCAAAACTTTATCCGGCGCGACAGTGACGCGGCCGACAAGCAGAGCGCCCGCTCTGCGTTGAGAGGGGAAGGACATGTAAACGGGCTGAACGTGGGAGAGTGTAACCGGCGGAGTGAACGTAGGGCGGCACGTTGGCGCAGCCGTGGCTACACTGTCCCATCCCGGCAACGAGGCCCCGGGTTCAAATCCACCAGAGGAGCTTCTCCAAACACATGGCGAGTGCTGGTCCAGCGCGGAAATGAAAAATCATGCCAGCAACTGCTGGATGTGCTGGCGGAGCTTTGACAACTCTTTTTTTTGGGGGGGAACAGCTACATAGCATGAACCGAACACATGAAATGCATCGTTGAACACGAATCTTGAATCAAGTTCCCATTAAATACAGGTAATCCAGATCCTGCAGAACCGGGTTGGAGCTGCTAGCGTGTTTCAGTTTTCTGTTTGTAAACGTCTCAGGCTGTTTCCTTATTCAGTGTCTCCTATACATTATGTAAAGACATTTAATTGCCTTTCTGTGCATATTGGGCTGTATAAATAAACTTGCCTTTGCTTGTTACCTTTTTCCATGCGCACGTTCCTGTATGTGAAACAGAAAACTGAATTCAAATTCTTTACATTTACAGCGATTTGTCTCTTTTCCAGAAGAGAAAGCCTGAATGTTCAGCTGTTTCGGAGCAGAGGGGGACAGTGTTTTTCGCAGCCTCTCTGTCTTCTTATTTTGTCCTTATTTACGAGACAAAAGCAAAATTCAATCCTGTTTTATTACTGGAGGAGGCGCAACAAAACCCAACAACCTTTCCAGAATTTTTTGTTTGTTTGTCCATCTCTAAAAAAAACCCAGTTTCTGCAGAATGATGATCCACAATCGGGCTCTTCCACTAAAACATGAACCGGATCTCAAACACGGCAAAAACCTCACTCCAAAGTTCGTCCCAGCTTTAATCTTTAAAATGATTCGACGTAAAACTGCAAGTTGCACGTTCCACGAACTCCACAACTGGTTCGGAATCTTTTGTTTCCAGTTGAGACGTAACCTTACGAAACCTCCGGCTTCTCGGTTTCTCATTTCAGTGTAGCCGTTGTGTTTCTGTGGTTTTGGCTGTAGGACAAAACTAATTCAACTTGAACTGTCAAATGTTGATCACGCTGGTGCATCAGCTCTAAGTATGCACCGAAGCCATCCCTGACTTTGTTTTATCATTCTTTTCAGAGGAAAGGGATTACTGTCTGTTCCAAGTATTTCTAGCAGTGTTTTTGTGTTGCAGAAATAGAAAAACCTTCACAAAAAGCCTGGCGAGCTTAAATGGGATTTATATGGTCTCCTGACAGCAGGAGTCCGGCCGACGTTTCCTCAGGCATCTGGTGGATGAAAAAGATTTGACTGGGAGGTAAAAGAATGCCGGTCACTGTTGTGATGTCTCTGTCTGTCGGCTCACAAACAAACATGTCTCTGATGCGGGACTCAGAAGCGGACATTTTAAAAAATCAACATCAATGAGAAACAACCAAAGTCTTCAAAGGAATTAAAGTGAAATGCATGTACTCATATTCATTAACTGACACGCGCGCACACACACACACACACACACACACACACAGATATTAGGGGGGATTGTGTCGTTTAAGTCGTGTTGCTTCAGGATTTACCCTGCACTGCAGAACAGAGCTGCTCTATTGTTCCGATGGATTACAGCGTGGCTTAGGCTTATTGTGTGCGGTTGTGTGTGTGTGTGTGTGTGTGTGTGTGTGGGTGGGTGTGGGCCTACATGTGCTGCGATGCATTGGGGAAGGCGGTGCTGTACTGCGGCGCTGAGTCTTCGGGTCCATGAGGCGCTGCGTGGCTCAGTACCATCAGAACCGGGCGGTGAGGATAAACCCGCTTAGAGGAGCGGAAATACCGGATGGACTCCGCCGTGATCAGGTCGGTCAGGTAGTCCTGGTAACAAACATCAACACCTGAACATTATTACACATTTTTTGATTATTATTATTGTTCAGCATTTTTTCCCACTTTTCTTTTTTGAGAAGTTGTTGCCAACACATATTCCAAACGCACACCTCGAACCTCGGCACCGCTCTGCCACCTACGACAACCCACCAGCCGAAGGTCAGGTCCAGTTTTACACGATGCAAGTCGCGTCCGACTCAAAGAAATGTACGTAATCCAAAATATTCTGTTCTCGAGACTTTCTGGGAAGTTTCCTGGAAAGTACAATACAACTTGGTACTAATCAAAGGTAAAATAGTGTTCAGTGAAAACTTTTCCCAATACTTGCTTGTATAACCCAGAAAGCTACATGCAAAAACTTGTCTGCAGTCACACACACAACTCAACATGTACGGAGAATAAAGTTTCCAGTGATACACGGTTAAGGAATGAAAACTTGCTTAGGTTTAAATACAGCCTTTATTTCAAATAAATTCCTAAATTACATAATTATTTCCAGGAATCTTCCTTGGAAAATGCTGACACATATTAGAGAAGACCAAGACCAAGACTTGGATTGACACGGATGCAGGATAAGAAGTTGGAAATGTATTTTGTGTTTTGTATTTCACTGTGTCTTTGTAACTGCAGTGAGAAAGACTTTTTAATTAAAAGTCAAAGACACAAAAGCTTAAGTTGCCTAAAATTAAAAAGCAACAAAAGCAGATATTTCTGTATAATTATATTTTTTAATTACCAAAATTCTCCAGACTCTTTGGTTTGTTTGTTTTTGATGGTTGCAAGTTTCTCCATTTTGTTTATTTCCATTTATTTGACAGATTTATCTATTGCACGTTTTCTTCTTTGTTGAAATTTTTAATGGCTGGTGCAAAGCATTACTCGTTAAAGACGGTGGTAATTAATAGGAACACTGCCTTCAGCGAAAGATTGATTCATATTTTCATTTAAATTTTGTGAGAGGATCCACCGGCGAAACAATACGACAGAATAAAAGCACTCGCAGTCGTTACCCGTGGCGAAGAAAACACACTGTTTAAGTGCTGCAGTCGGTTGAGAGCTGCATTTGAGATTTATTTTGTGGCCAGAGAAGCTGCTTGAATCCAGACCAAAACCAGACAAACTACTACGGGACACAATACAAAATACAGGAAAAGTTGTGCTGCTCTTAATCATTAAAACAGAGGATATTGTGGGTGACAGGGACCAGGAGAGAGATGTCATTTCCAATAACTGACAGACCGCTGTGTTGTGTGGTGTCCTCGACTGTGTGTGTGTGTGTGTGTGTGTGTGTGTGTGTGTGTGTGTGTGTGTCCCTGCCTGTGGGTACTGTGCTCCGTGTTTCTCTCGGACTCCGTTGCGACTCATTGTGTAGTTGTAGAAGCGGCTGTTCTTCACCAAACCGAGCCACTCCCTCCACCCGGCAGGGACGTACGAGCCGTTATACTCGTTCAGATACTTCCCAAAGAAGGCTGGAGAGGACACACACACACACGCACACCCACACACACACACACACACACACACACACACACACACACAGAGGAAGGTGGGGGAGACGGTTTATGTCCTGCTCAATCACAGCGTCAATAAAGGCCTTAGCCTCTGTGTGTGCGCGGCTCTACCTGTTCTGTATCCAGTGTTGTTGAGGTAGACCCCGAAGGTCCGCGGCTCGTGCTGCCGTTGCCATGACAACGAGGAACAGTTCTCGTTGTTGGTGTAGGTGTTGTGGTTGTGGACGTACCTGGAGAAAAGAGAGAGAAAGAGCACATCTAGTCTGGGCCTCAGATTGATGTCAAAAGCCTTTTTAATTACTTCGACAAAATTACATTTTTATCCCAAGTGTAGATTTAGTATCGCACTTCCATAAAGTTCGGGGACTTGCCAGAGACAAATGTTTTGAAAAGTATGGTCAAAACTGCAGAAGCGTAGAAGGAGATAACCGGACTTATACGCTGCTTTCACAGAATGTCAGCAGAAGAAAGACGAACAGGAAGAACAGGCCTTGTTCCGGCCTGAGAGTGTTCACGCATCATTCCAGGGTGGTTAGCCTTAGTCGTGTCGTCACAGCAGAAAAACGACCTAACGAAGCTTCTATTGTTGAGCCACGCGTTTGTAGCAGCTTGTCACCACGTGAAACCAGACACAGACGGTGCGTAGCTCCATCTAAATGAGCTGAATGGATGGATATTTGGAAGTAACTGCCGACAGTCTGTTGACACGTCTGTGGTTCTTCTACGTCTCTGTCTGAAATTCCTGATAACTCTGAGTCGGAGGTATAACGGGTCGGAGGCTGGTGTGAACAGCCGAAGTGATCCCGTCGCTATCATCTGTGCTCAGGGAGTTCGAGCTCAGGGAGTTCGACTCTGTGTGGATCTGCTCTGCCGGGGGTGCTTTAACGGACCGGTCCAGAGGTTTCATGATGCACTTCCACAAGCTCGGGGGACTTGAGGGGACAGATTAAAAAATGGTCTGTCACAAACGATGCCCCGGAAGCTGAGATATCTTAACTCTTAGCACCTAGTTTGGGCCAGACTCCAAAAGAGACTTGATCCTACAATTCCCTTAACTGAGCCGGACTGTCTCTGAGGGGAGGAACTCAGTACGTCGGTGAGCTGGATATAGATGGAGCTTTATCTCTCTTTGGGGACTTACTTCCCAGTGAGCATGCTGGAACGTGACGGGCAGCACATGGGCGTGGTCACGAAGGCGTTGGAGAAAGAAGTCCCACCCTCCTCCATGATGCGGCGAGTCTTATTCATGGCCTGCATCGAACCTGCAGAGAGAGAGACATACAGTTAGCACACTGCAAACTTAGTGCAACCTGCTTCAGCTGCACTGTACGTAACTGACCTGTCACTAAACCCCTCCCTCAAATATTGTCCAATCACAGCCCCGGCAACCGTATCTAGGAACGGCAGGTTTGTCGAGCACCGTATCCACTGTTGCCAACTTAGCGATTTTCCCGCCAGATTCGGTGACACTTCAGCTCCACAGTCGGAACAGCAGAGAATTTAAAGGGGGATTTAGACGCGTACGTGCAGATGATGAGATGTTAGCAGCCTGAAAAATGTTGTAGCTAATGATAAAGCTAGTTAGAGTTAGTTCAGTTTAGCTTGACTTAATTAATTTCAGTTTTTGAAAATCTTGTATAAATGTTAATGTAAATAGTTATGTATCTGTAACAGTAACAAGAACAGTGATAAGAACAGCACTCGTGATGCTAATAGCTGTGTTTCAGTCACCCAGCTCGAGGTCCTGGTCGTCGGTCAGGATCAGGATGATGTTCGGCCGGATGTTGCGTCGGTCTCTCTGGAGGCGGGGCTTCAGACGCTGGCCTGACTGGAAGTGAGCATGGCCGAGCGTCACCGAGACGAACAGGAAGAGGAGGAGTCGGCCCGCCATGGCCTTCGACCCCCGACCTCCCTAAAAGATCAACCAATCAACCGCCTCCTCCGTGGATTCTCAACACCTGGAAAAAAAACCAGACAGGCAGACAGAGAGAGCCCAGTTTAGCTGCTGTGGGGATCAAACTTGTGGGTTTTTAAAATCGAGGTTTAGATCTTTAGCTGGCTGTCATTCAGGAAAATGTATCCGCTCATCTGTAGGATTTCACGAAGCCCGAACACGGATGAGGTCATCTCAAGACTCTCATTTCCAGACTTTTTGGAAAGAGAGTAGCACTGGCCACTTTTTAAAAACATTGACCTATGGTGAGGTTTTCCTGACGAGCGACCTCCTGTGTAAGAATGAGTAAAAAGTCTGTCCCGCGGGTGGCGCTATGGGAAAGGCCATGGGGTCATGAAAACTTAAAGGGTTCGTCTTCCAGGGAGCGGGTATTATGTAAGTCACCTGCACATGGATGCACAATTCTGCATGGACGTCTTTGTGGAGGTCTGCTTGCATGTGAGCAGGGCTGTACAACTCTGTCTCCACTGTGTCTGTCCCTTCTTCTGCACAGTAGTTGTAGGGAGGAGGTTGGGCTGGATGGTGTAGTTAGGTTCAGGCTACTAAAACACTTGGTTAAACCTGCATTAATTGACTGTTTTGGCCACTCGGTGGCAGTGTAACAAGCTGTGAACAAAGCATTTGACAACAGTTGTTGTGGCAAACGTGATCAACCAGCTGCCTACGTCCACATCCGGATGTTACAGGACAACATGATGATTCATTTGCAGTGGTATCCACCTAGGAAGTCTAAGTTCAGTCCTCCCTCTCTTTTAGCTCCGGTTTTGGTCTCCACCAGCTCCTGAGGAAAACCTCTGGCTCTCCAGCTGCTGGATGCTCCACTATGTTCACCAGCTGGTCTCTGGCTGTGTCTGTTTGCTGTTTGCTGCTGAGCGAGAGCGGGACAGTGGCTTTATCAGAGCTTGTTTGATGAAAACAGCTGCCTGCTGCTGCTAGAAATGAAATGTTTTCTTGAAACATTGATAAAAAAAAACTTAATCGAGGTGTCACTACATTTCTTACAAAATGTATTTGCTAATGCACATTGTTGTGTACGAATGTAATTTTTAGGGGACGGGGTCGGTGGCTGGGGTTGGGGGCGGACGGGGGCAGTGGGGTGGGGGTGAAGTGGGTGGGGTGCAAGGGGAAAGATCACAAGGTTCATCTGCTGGGAAATGTGAACACCTGCAGAAAATGTCACAGAAACCTGACCAGCAGTTGTCGAGGTGTCGTGGACTGATGTCCTGCTGCTACTGAAGCAAACACGGTATCATTGTTATTGCAGGAGAGTTTGGGTGAAATGTCTCAGAGAGAGCTGCTTTCACAGAAAAAACAAAAACGACTGCAGGATTTTTTGTCCAAATGTTTACAGGAGAACGTGACGGGAGGCTAAAATCAGTGTGTCTCTGTTACACACACACACACAGACACACACACACACACACACACATTTGTGTTGTGTTTTGTGTCAGTGTGACTGATAGGATTTCTGTGTTTTATTACCGGAAAAACAAAAGACTGCAGCTAATAACTGCTGTGTGTGTTTGTGTGTGTGTGTGTGTGAGTGCTTGTGCCTTTTGTGAGTCTCTGTATGTGTCCATGTCTTTCTATGGTTGTGTGGACAAATTTTGGTTTGACACCATCGCTGTGAGGACATTTTGTCCGGTCCTCACACCTTCAAAGGGCTGTTTGAGGGTTCAGACCTGGTTTTAGGGTTCAGGTTAGAACCAGGTTTAGGTCAGGGTTAGGGGCTAGGGAATGCATTATGTCAAATAGTTTCCACAAAACTAATGTAAGACAAGTATATGTCTGTGTCTGTTTGTGCGTATATGTGTGTGTGTGTGTGTGTGTGTGTGTGTGTGTGTGTGTGTGTGTGTGTGTGTGTGTGTGTGAGTGTGTGAGTGTGTGTGTGTGTGTGTGTGTGTGTGTGTGTGTGTGTGTGTGTGTGTGTGTGTGTGTGCGTGTGAGTGTATGTGTGTGTGTGCGTGTGTGTGTGTGTGTGTGTGTGTGTGTGTGTGTGTGTGTGTTGAGAGCCCACAGCAGGGTGCATCATGCAAATTAGCCAATAACCAAAACAGAGAAGGCTCACACACAGTGATATAGGTGTGTGTGTGTGTGTGTGTGTGTGTGTGTGTGTGTGTGTGTGTGTGTGCGTGTGTGCGTGTGTGTTAGTGTGTGTGTGTGTGTGTGTGTGTGTGTGTGTGTGTGTGTGTGTGTTAGTGTGTGTGTGTGTGTGTGTGCGCGCACAGTGTGGTTGCTGGTGGAGCTCTCATGTTAAAGTGGTCTGGTGGCTCCAGCTGTTAATAGACTGAGATTACACACAACCTGCTGAGAGAGAGAGAGGGGGGGGGGCACATGAGCCCAGCTCTCTCCCTCTCTCCCTCTCTACCTCTCTCCCTCCCTCCCCCTCCCTCTCCCTCTCTACCTCTCTCTCTCTCTCCCTCTCCCTCCCTCCCTCTCCCTCTCTCCCTCTCTCTCCTCCCTCCCTCCCCCTCCCTCTCCCTCTCTCTCTCTCCCTCCCTCTCTCTCCTCTCTCTCTCCCTTTCTCCCTCTCTCTCCCTCTCTCCCTCTCCCCCCTCCCTCTCCCTCCCTCTCTCCCTCTCTCTCTCCCTCCCTGCCTCTCCCTCTCTCTCTCTCTCCCTCCCTCCCCTCTCTCTCCCTCTCTCCCTCTCCCTCCCTCCCTCTCTCTCTCGACTTGAGTGGACGAGTGTCTCTGTCAGTGGACTCACATCACAACCTTAATTCTCCAAGTCTGCTGGTTCCACATTAAAGGATAAGTTGACATTCAAGTTAATACGACGGTCACATGGCATGTACACCGAAAGAGCCGTGTCACGTCTGTCTGTCTGACTGTCTGTCTGTCTGTCTGTCTGTCTGACTGTCTGTCTGTCTGTCTACAGATCTATCTATCCAGCCCTTCATAACACGACTACACTAAGAGATGGAGGACAAAATCCAGTCCTCATTTGGTGTAAAAAAGACTTCTGAAGTTTAGCTAAAGCTAACACTCTGTTCTGTGGAATCAACTCATCTTTTCTTGTTAACTTATTGTAAATATTAAAGTTTATTAATTTCAGGTTAATTCAACTTAAAATTTCTAGCTTTTATTTTAGGATTCTTCTAACTTGAGTGCTTTTGACTTAAAACTGATGACAGCTGTGCGTCTTTAATGAATAGATAAGTTACGGCTGTTTCTTCTCATTATATGAAAACAATGTGAATCCCGATAGAGAATTCGGTCCTTCCCCCGTGAACTGGGAGCGGCCTCGCATGTTGTGTTTGTGAGGCGGCTCCGACGGGAGCAGCTGCGGCTGGAAGTTCCTCGTGTTCAATGAAGAACTGACTCTTCAAACTGAGAAAATGAACAAAGACGAACCTTCCGCAACAGGCCACATTAGTTATGTTGACAGAGAGTTCAGTGAATGAACACATTTTTAATCAAACCACCAAGATAAAGGTTTCCGCAACAAACCGTTTTAATTACGCTGAAACGGATTCAAAAGCCACCTGAGCAGCCGAGTTACGCGTAGGTTTACCGCCCTTCCCTTTCAGGGACGCAACAGCAGCTTTTTTTTTGACAGTGACAAATGGCCTCAGAATAAAAGAGACAATGAAGTTCAGGGAGAAAAAGCCGGCGAGGAGCTCAGTCATTTCCCCCAATCAAATAATACAAAGCAACGTTCTCAGTGACAGAGACATGTGTAGCTACGGCTAAGCTTAGACACAGGCCTAGCACACTTCCTTAGTCGCCTGACCACTGGACCGAAATATCAGACAAGGTGCTACTGCTGAGACATCTTATTATTATGATGTGGACACACGCTCCACTGAATGTAGAACTAAAAAACAAAGCACTGAACACTGTCGAGCTTGAGAAGATTAGATGCTAAAGGCTCTCAAAAGTATATGAAATGTTTGGCCCCTTTCAGTCATATCGCATTTATAAAAATTCTCCTTGCTGAGCTGCCGACATCTGCCTGCCGGCTTCACGGACCACGATGATAAACCGCATTTTCACTTCTACTAAGTCGCTCGTCCGCGCCCCCTAAATTAACAATTCACCTCTGCTAGGAGAGCCCGCTCCGCATCGGTCGCCCAATGAGGGAGCGGCAGACACCACTGGCAGAAACCAAACAGCGCGTTTCACCGTGTGAACCAAAGCAGACGGGAACCGTACGATTCTGGTTCGCCGGAATGCGTTTCAGACTCTCTGCTAAGCTGCGAGCACTCGCACGGTTCAACTCTCACCATCTGATATTTGATACTGTGGCTCTGCTCAGACTGACTCCCACCTCCTACATTTGCAAACCGATTTTAATGTTATCTAATGTTAATGCGGCTTTTGCAAGCACAAGCATTCTTTATGGCCTGTAAGTGCACGTAAGTGGTTGCGTATGTGTGTGTTTTTTTTATGTTGCATTACAGTTCTAATATGATTTCACTACGATGGATGTAGTATAGGCGTGTGCCTATAATATTACATATAAATAAATAAGCAAGATAATTTGATTATCAGTGGTGTTTTGATGTTATGATGATTGTGAACATGATACATTTAGAAATAAACAGTGAGACTGGGAATGAAGAGATGTAGGATCTGACCCAACACTAGAGCATTTTTTAACCCAGTTTAGGGATCAGATGATGAAGCCAACATCTGGACGGAAGCAGAGCAGTCCAGCTGTTGGCTCCGTTCAGCCCAACACGTGTTCTGTTCTGCAGTGACCCTGCACTGTGTTTTAACCCACCGCTGTTCCTCTACAGGGCCTGTCAGTAATCCGCTTCGCTATGTTTATGTGATGTCGTCCAGTCTCATTATGAAACGGACTGAGATCAGACTAAACCCTGGACTCAACCTTCAGGATTATTTTTCCGTCTCGGTCTGGGTCACTGCGCTCTCGACTCCACGTCCAGCTCCGGACACGGCAGGTTCAGGTTTTTCATCATCCAGAAAAGATCTTCAACTCCGTAACCTGCAGCACAATACGACCGATTTAACAGTTTTTGTGTTGTTCAGAGAAGCAGCGAAAACAGCGTTTTAAAATTTAGACGGTTGACGTGATCTAACCTCTTCCAGCGTATAAAACCTAGAACTATCTATAAATATCTAGCATTTCTGTCACCCTGAGTTGGTCGAGAGGCTCCAATATTGATTAGGACACAGAGACGTAAAAGTCAAAGTGTCCGTTCGGCCAGTCATAAGAATTTACCGGTGATGCCATTCATTTAAAATAGTAAAACCGCTAATTAAAAACAAACTTCTGCTGCCGGGCGAAAGGGCCCTCTCTGTGTTTGGGCCCCGGGTAATTAGTTCCACCATTGTCCCTGCTCATTAATCATTTCCACTGTAGCCTCCAGAATTATCTACCTGGAACAGACAAGAAAAAAAAGAAGAAAGAAAATGAGAAGAACCCAAGTGACTGAGTTGGCAACTGGCCGACGACTAAAACGATCCAATGCCCTCAGTGTTTGGTTTAACATATTTGGTCATTCGAGGTGGAATATTTACTTTTGCGGTCACAGAATCAGATATTATATGAGCCCTGCAGCTCTTTCTAACCACTGGGAGCCAGTTCTTGCTCTCATCGGACCAGACAGCCGCTTCCTAATAGGCTCATCTCGTCCGCCACCGTAAGAGAAGAATGAGTCAAACGCCCAATAACCTTGATTAATGACAAACATTAGTATAATTTGTCTTTGCTGTAGGTGAAGAGACTAATTAGCCAGCGGGGTTAAAATAAAGGTAATTCATTTTGTTATCAGTTACATCTCATTACCACATCATTAAAACCTCAAACAGCTACTGCGGCTTTAGTCTTGGGAGCATTTCGTGGGATTTTTGATGTTAAATTCTTCATCTGTCCCGATACATTGAGCGG
The DNA here is from genome assembly GCF_016859285.1 of Xiphias gladius. Classification (NCBI taxonomy): domain Eukaryota; kingdom Metazoa; phylum Chordata; class Actinopteri; order Istiophoriformes; family Xiphiidae; genus Xiphias; species Xiphias gladius. The sequence goes on along the minus strand of NC_053417.1, from coordinate 28,929,462 downwards.
CTGGAAGGTTTGAGTTAAACTGAGACGTTTAAGAGGTTTTCGGTTCGGAGGTGAAAGCCTTTTCAAAGCTGAGATTTCAAGCTGCTGGAAATAAAGCAGCTGTTTTGAATCCCGATACTTTCTTTCATTTGATATTCATGGAGTTCGGCCTGAAAATAAAGCTGCTGCTTTTGATTCCAGATAGTTTGTTATATTTCATATTCAGAGCTTCCCCCTGGGAGCAGTGAAATATTATATCCTCACCTCAGCCTGAGGAGTCTGCAGTGCACCAGTAAACATATAGAAAGCTCACAGACAGCAGGACTCGGGAACAGAAGGACCTGGTAAGAGATAATATCTTGTAAAATCCCTTAAAGTTTCAAATTAGGGAGAAATACACACGGGAGGAGTAATATGAAGGGAGAAAAGATCGACGGTCGGTCTTTCATGGACGGAAGGTAACCCCAAAATATTCCGCCAACTGATACGTCTAAGGGTTTAAGGGCCATTTAAGTTGACAATTTAAGGGAAGAGTGGGAGAGGAGACTTTGCCATTAAGCCATTTTGGATTATATGAAGGTTTTAGGTCCGTGTTAAGGGACAAATGGGGCCTGGATGGAAACCTGGCTGATGTCCCCCCCGCACAAAGCCAGCTTCACAAAGAAACGCTTTTCCCAGTTTGGGGTGGAGGAACTTGACCGGTCTGCACGGAGCCCTGACCTCAACCCCCTCCGACACCTCTGGGAGGACCTGGAACACGGGCCGTGAGCCGGACCTCGTCACCAGCGTCGGCGCCGGACCTCACCGATGCTCTGGTGTCTGAGCGGGAGCGAATCCCTGCAGCAGGTTCAACTTCTGGTGGACAGACTGAAGCCTGAGGAGCGGAGGCCATTAGACCAGCACGTTAACGATCGTGATTTTGGAATGAGACCATCACAGCACATATGACTATACTTTTGTCCATGTAGTGTATCATGTGTCTGGGCACGTGCAGTCACGCTCTCCTGAACTGCGAGAAAGAGCTCCAATCGCCCCGGGGACCATAAATCCTGTCGCCTGCCATCCGGATTTGCCCTCTCCGCCCCCCCCTCGATCACATCTATCTGCTCATTAATATTCATGAGCTGTGGGTGGGCCTCGGCGCGGACGCAGCTGGCCCCCGAGTGCCTCAATATGAAATGTGGTGAATGTCAATAAACAGATCCAGCAGTAATGCCGGCCTGCTGTTCCATATTCATAGTAGTTTTACATGCAGAGAAGACCAGCAGGGAAATGAAACGTCTGCCAGCGATGAGGTGAAAGGTCACAGTGTTAGGGGGAAAGGTCGGGGGTCAGCTCATTGCTTCCTGACACAACTCTGAAAAAAAGCCGGTTCCATGTCAAGTTAAAATTGTCGCGGTTGCCGTGGTACCACCGTGCAGTACGTCACGTACGTCACAGACAAAAGGATCGATACGCTCGCCAATATTTTCATTTCTCCTGGATCAATATGTCAGCTGGTATTTCCTGACCGTGATCGACAAACATGTCAGCAGGTATTTACTGTTTGGGATTTATCTCCAGTCACGGTCGCACATTTTTAAACCGATCTTCTCCTCGATGCCAGCTCGGCAGTCGGACACCGTGTCAGGTCGAAGTGACGGGTCTTCGCCGAGGCTCACGCCAATGCTGAACCACAGGAGGGTGAAAGCCGTAGTTTGGCGACAAGCCGAGGAGTCGGAGCTGCGGCGGTTTCAAGGCTCACGAGGATTTTAAGATCATTTAAAACCCTCAGCGCAGCACAATAAGGCTGGAAATCAGTCGTTACTCAGTCGCGTTTGAACACACAGACACGACGCACAGGTTTTTAGATTCACTGTCACTCGCTCTTTCCGAGGACATTATTATTTCCCATGTCCATTGTGGGAGCTTAGAAGTCGTAGGAAGAAAAAGGCCGTCCTTACTGCAGAACGTGCCGGAGAATCTTCAGGACTTTTCAAGTTTTCCCCGGTGCCACACTGATCCAGTGACAGTTGTCCCGTGCATCCATGAGCACACTGCAAACTGGATCAGCTAACAGCTGATTCGGCAACTTTTAACGGGGACGATTTTCCAAAGTGTAAACAAGTACACGGTTCAATCTGGGCTCAGGTTGTGGCTTCATTTACCGACTCCATGGCAACACAGTGCGTCTTGTTTTCACCCCCAAAGCCCACGAATCATAGAAAGTCTAGTTCCAAAACTTAGACCAGAACGTACTAAACTACTTTAAAAAATCCATCCATATTAATTATCGTCACGTTTCCCTGTCAGTATTTTTTGACATTAGTAAGGTGAGCTGGCCGTGGAGTGACACCTTCACAGCTGCACTAGTCTCAACACGTCCCGGGCCAGTTTTGTACCGGCCACGCAGAGATGAAACCGATATCCGTCTGAAACCTCCGAAATGTGGGTCTGTCCAATTCTCCGTTTTCTCCACAAAAGGTTTGTGTCGGATTCACAGCGATATCACATTACAGGGTTATTTGGAGAAGCGGAGAGAGGAAACCGCGCACCCTATTCCGATCATCTCTCTCTGTTCTCCCAGTTCAGCGCTCAAGCCGATGGGATTTGTTGACAAGAAGAAAAACACAGGATATCACCGGATTCAACCTTCGACTCAGCTGCATTTACAGATTGGGATATTTGCTTCTGACTCTTTTCCTGCGTCTCTGCCAACAGCAAATTCCCTTTTCTTAACTGAGTGGAAAACAGGGCTGGGCAATACGGTTGAAATTAATATCACTATATTCATATGGAATTTCCTGTTGGAACAATTAGCTGGTTAATTGTCAACAATTTTGATAATTGATTAACTGAAGCGTCAGTGGTTCCAGCTTCTCAAATGATCGTTTCATTCTTCCTTTCCATGTCTCATACCATAGTGAAGGAAACATGTTTTGGTTTTTAGGATTTTGTCTAAAAACCAATTAAACAAATTTTTGAAAGTATGCGCTGTATTTTAAAATGAAACTATACAGTATATTTATGAGCTGTTTTTAAAGATTTCCGTGGCTGAGAGCCGCAGGCAGACGGACAGAATCAGACAGCGCTGAAAGAAAGAGACGAACACACTGTTGATTTGAGACCCAGCCGGGGAATTGTCAACGGTGAGAGAAACAGGGAACAACAAGGGACTGATCCTTTAAGTCCTGCCGCTAAACGTCTCACTTTGCCTCACAGGAACCAGATCAGACTGAGCCACATCTGCCTGAGCTGAACGGACCTAAAGACAGAAACACTTACTGCGACTGAGCGTGAATTCCTCTTAACCTGAAGATGAGACAAACGGACGAAGAGTGGGACAGAATTCAGATGAAAAGACGCCAGAAATACACTACAACTGCAGAGTAACCATAGTGGACACCGGCACTTCTCGTTTTCTGTTCCTCTTTGGCTCTTTCGCTTCCTCGTGGATGACGTTTTACACTCCGGTCTTTATTCTTTCTCTCAACCGCACTCCCCCTCTTTGCTTTTCTTTCCATTCTTCTTTGTCTTTTTTCCCCTCATTCAGCCGGACACCTTTTCTCACTTCAGCTCTACGTCGCTTCTCTGTTCTCTCTTTCCTACCTCATCCCCATGGTCCCTGCTGCCTTGCTCGTGGGCTCTGTCCGGCTCCGAACCGACAACCTCCCCTGGGTTCAGGTCCTGTTGGCCGTTGCCGCGGCGGCAGACACGGCAATAATCCCCGTGGCAACAGCTCTCTCCCCTCGACGACCGCACTCTCTCCCTGTTGTAACAACAGCTGAGCTGCTGCTGCTCGCCCTCCTCCGTCCTCCTCCCCCTCTCTCTCTCTCTCTCTCTCTCTCTCTCTATCACCCTCTCCTTGTCTCTTTATCACTTTCTCTCTTTCTGTCAGTCTTTTACACCTCCTATTCTGTTGCTCCTCGCTCTCCTCTGCTTCTCTCCCTCTTTCTCTCACTCTCTGCTCTCTCGGTGGCTCTTTCTGTCGCTCCCTCCCTCCCCTCGCTCTCTTTGGCTCTGACTCTCTCTATTGTCTCTCTCTCTCTTTACCACGTTCCCATCTCACCATCCTTATCCCTCTCCTCCTTTCTCTTCGGTTAACGCGTGTGCAGAGATACTACCATGATTACGACTATTATTCTCCTTCAGTTGTTCATTTTCGGACGCAAGATCTGTCTGGATTTGTTCGCTCGTCGATATTGAAGACAGAAGAAGAAGGAATGACATCAAGGGTCAAGGGTTATTGGACCTGGAGTCACTGTCGGCGGGTAAAGATCAGTGTAAAGGGGTTATAGGCCGTGCCAAGGCCGATGTGCACTATGCTTAAGTTATGTAACCGCTTTGCTACAGGGATACTACGTGGAGACTGACTGGTCGGCTTGGACTGCTTGTGTTTTCTCCCACGAGTTCCTGAAGACAACATGAAGAACGACTCAGTTGTTTGCTGCTTTTCACTAACACACATCTCACGAAGACATCTCGGCTGCAAGCCCTCTGCCCGCCGCGCCGCTCTCGGTCACAGTGGACGAAACAACTGAAACGCAGCAGTTCCCGTGCCGAACCTTCCAACCACAGTCGCTCTGTGACATAAGCCATAAAGGCTGTAAACTTACCGACCTACCTCGATACGACCTGGTCACGTACCGAACATCTAGTCACGGTTGATCCCCTACGGTGCCGTCATCGGATGCCGAATTAGAAATCGGAACCTGTGCTGTAGGTGTGTATGGAGGTGCTACCATTAACCCCTTGAGTTGAGCATAAATCCATCTTGATAATTTGGAGACTTTCATGGAAGGGCGGTGCTTTAATCAAGACAATATGTTGGTGTGTGACTTTGCACTCTGTGTTTCGGCAGAGTTTGTCACCGGTTGTTGGGGTCTCGTGGTCTAGATCAGGGGTCAGCAATTAGCCACAACCGAGGGCAGGTTTTTTTCAGGATTTTTTAATGGGTGGCAAACAGATCTTTACAATCGCTGCGGCGATGCAGGTATCTACCGTCTGTTGTAGATGTTTCATTTATTAAAGTATTTTAATTGAGTACTTTACTTCATTTAAGTTCGTTTTAGCATTGTATTTGAATGCAGATGGATTTTTTTCATTAGTAAGTGAGGTCTAGCAGAACTACTGCTTATTTAACACTCATTTGGCAATTACAATGCTGTTGCCTTAGAAACTATTATTAATTTCAGGTTAATTCTGTTGGACCTCCACCTATTGTTGTTACAAGGTCATATTTATGGGGATTTACACAAGACCTGTATACATCTATCCGCAGTAGATGTATGTTGTTGAGCACTGGCACTACAAAGGAGTCTGTCATTAACTATAACATATGAGGTTCAGCTGCTGCTCTCTCCACTAATAAGGGTCATTATCAGTTAAATCTTGATGAGCCCTTTGTGACGCCAGAGAACATAAATAACTGCATCTGGGTCAGTAAAGTGCAGCATTTGTTAAATCTATTGTTAATCACCAAATTCCGACGCCATTACCACGACTTGATGACAGCGGATCATCATTTTCTTTGCTCCAGTCCAAATGAACCGAACTACAGCCGTAAACCAGACTTCAGAGGAGCCACCATATCTTCAGTCTGCCCGCTGAAGTCGTCAGGCCCTCCCAAGGCATCTGTGATACGAAGCATCAGCAGGCGGAAAGTGGGGAGGCGATGTACATTCACATTTGACGCTCCTGTGGAGCCGCTGACATCCTCCTCATCAATAAAGCAGCCGAAGAGCGTCAAAGTGATGAGAGCCATCACTCTGCTGCACCTTCACATCCACACTGCAGATAAATGATTCAGACCTGGACACTGTGTGACTGTTTAAAGAAAACAGGCATCGAAACTTTACCGTCCCGGTTAACAGCCCCGTGTTATCCACGTTATATATCGTAACCTCATTTGAATTAAACTGAGTTTAATGGCCACAGCTGGGAGTCAAAATGAATTTATGGATTTGAAATGGAAACAAAAGCCAAACTCATCAGTCATTGTCAGAGTCATAAGCCTCTGTAATTCATCAAAAGACTGTTGGGAGACATTTTCTCATTCAAGAGGATTCTTGTTGTTTTCATGTTAAACAGTATTGCCTAATTAAAGCCAGTGTCAAACAGCTGCAGTGTTCAATATTAGAGTGTTAAAGTGTTGCACTCAAGAATCCTGATGATTTAGCTGGTCTTGAGGCCCATATATATTTGCAAGTTTTGGGACTTTCCTACCAAGGAAAAACGACTGGATCCGTCATTTCCCGTTTCCTACCTACAGTCAACTTTGGTTTCTTTAAACCACGGCAAAAGAAATACTTACAATACTCTTTAACTCTTACGATATTTCCGAATCCATATCCAAATATTTTTGTGCCTAAACTTGACCAATCCTTAACCATAGCAGTGTAAGGTGTCTTAATCATTTTTTGGCTGGACCACAACAGCAGCACCAGCCCCATAAACAAGAATATCTGTCGCTCACTGACTGAGTGATGAAGTCACGCCGTTGGTCGGCCGGCCGAGCGTCGGAGTTTCCCCATTGGCCGCTGCTCTTTCAAAATGAAGCGGTGCAAACAGTTTCTATTGCGTCATCAGGGCTCGTTTACAGACAGTGTTGCCAACTTAGAGCCTTTGTTGCCAGATTTTTCAGACCCTTTAGCAACTGTTCTTCACAAAAGCACCTAGCGACAAATCTAGAGACTTTTTGGACAAACCTTAGCTACTTTCTGTAGAAGAGAGTCGCCAGTGTTGTTGCCCCGCAAGCACGAGGTCGGGCTTTCCCTCCAGACAAACCTCTCTATGTGTCTCATTCAACTGACCATACGGCAGCTGACAAAGACGTGAATGAGCTTCTAACTTTCTCTCTGACTGATCATTTTACAGGTAAATTTAGCTGAAATCTCAGCTCAGCCGTTGTCTTTAACTTATGTGTCTGGTGATTCTCTGAGACGACGTCGTGGTTATAAAATCAGGATTTCAGCAGCAGAGCAGCAGCTTGGAAATGTCTTGGAAGCGACTGCTGGTTAACGTGTCGTCTCAATGGGCCACGTTTCAGTCACTGTTTCATACTTGTTCCGTCGGCTGACAACAGAAACAGAAAAACATGTAACCGAGAAAAGCCTTGTTGGGAATTCAGCTGCATTAAATTACTGTGTATGTGAGCAGAGAGAGCAAGAGAGAAGGAAACAGATAAAGGGCTGAAACCTGCTGACACTAGGCAGAAGGCAAATATGACACAATGACGTCATGAACATTTTCCAGCAGGCTTCAGCTACTTTCCACTGAAAGTAGCTGTTTTACAGTGGTTCCACAACAGTTTTCAGCTACGTCCATACACAGCCCCGCCACACACTAGGTTTTGTCCTAGTAACAGTAATAAGTAACAGTTAGGGGCATCAGATCAGAGAAAATTAAGTTGACAAACATAAGAGATAGTGTATGTCCACCAACAGATGATTCAGAGTGTTGGTGACCGGAGACAACCTGCGTCAAACTTCTGACAGTGGAGGAAAACCTCACTAAAATCTCATAGTGTGGCCGCTGCTACGACCCAATGAACACGTGACACAGACATATAGGGGACATGTAGACCACACAGTGGCGTGTATATGCAGTATCCACTATAAGCCCCATTTTTGAATTAAGTTAGAAAAGACAGTGCCAGTGGCTAAATCTTACTTTTTGCATTTTCAGAGTGATGTGGGGAGACACGCACTGGGAATTCATCACGCAATCTGACATGTCTCAGCTGATATCAGGCAGTCTGACACAGACCGACGCCAGGATTTTACGATTTTACATGCAAGATCGCTGTCATCACAGCGTGTACTGGCCTTCACCACTAGTGGAGCTGAAACTGTGCAGTTTGTTTTGAGAGTGTCTCAACAGGAAAGGTCACGGTGTCAGTAAACTCTAACGGGTTCATCCTCTGGAGAGCAGTGATGGGATCAGTGCATTTCACGACATGAATTATGTTTATGGTACAACCATAAACATACATACATAATGTTTTCTATAAACCTAACGATGCTGTTCATTTACGTTAATTTACGTTGCTTATTTGTCAGGTCATAAATGCGTTGATCCCGATCGTCTCAGTCCAATGTTCACAGACAACGTTCTGTTTTCCATCACAATATCTGATCCTGCAGGACAAAATCCAGCTGCAGTGAGTCCAGCATCATTAAACTGGTTTATGGTTCTGTTCAGACTCTCCAAGCACCTGGTTCAGGTTCGGGAAAGATCCTGGTCTGGTTTAATACAGAAAAGAGTTCACAGTGACTTCAGACACAACCTGTCTATTTACATTGAACCCAAACCACCGTCTTTCCTGAACCTTAACCAAAGTGGTGGTTTTGTCTAAACCACGGACGGGACTCTGGATGTGGACCTGGTCTCTGGCGTGACAGTCCTGCACCCTTTACGTCCTCCATTCACCCAAACCACCTCCTTTTGAAACTGCTGCTGTTAAAGAGAAGAAAAACAAACTCTCAACTTCCAGCCGGCGATTAAGTTTCCCACAAAACATATTGTCTGTTGCAGTTTAGTTGCTTAGCGAGGTGATTTCCAGGAGGCAGGGCTGTCTGCACAAACACTGCTGTCCTGATGGTGATGCTAGAGGAAAGGTCAAGTGCATTACCACAATATTAGGATTCATCCTCTGGGCACCCTGGATATCCAGAGCAGTACTTACTGACTGACATTAGATTCCTTTGTGGGACAAAAGTGTGATTTCCAAACTGGACATACTGGACGTGAAAATAGCGAGAAAATATCAGTTCCAAAAGCGGGTAAATGGATCAAAATGAAAGACTCTTGAAAGAAAAGCCGCGTTTGAAAGGAGTTTACGGCCGATTTAACTGGATGCTCTGAAAAACAGAAAATCCCATTTTTGCCAGATTTCAGCTAATGACTGGAACCAGTACGAAAAAAGCAGGAATAACGACGCGGGGATACTGATTTAGGCTGGAATCTCCCTTTAAGAGACACTCTGCTCGTCTGCGGTATGCTACCACACACACGCACACACACACAGACACACACACACACACACACACACACACACACACTGCACTTCTAAAAGCAACGACAGAATCATCATCTGAATACCAGACCACATTTAAACACGTCTACACACCCTGTCCTCTCTCTCTCTCTCTCATCCACCCTTCTTTTCCGTATTAAAACTCCACCACAGGCTCCACCCACTACCTCTACCTTTTTAATGCTCTCTCCATCCATCACTTCATCATCTGTATTATCAGCTCTCCATGCATCACCCTTCACCTCTTTTACACACCACTTTACATCTTTCATGTTCCATCCATCATCCCTCAATCCCTCCATCCATCCATATTATATATATATACACACACACACACACACACACACACACACACACACACCACCCAGGCACTTCATGGATGCGAGCAGGCATACTAATGAAAAGGAGGATAGAAACAAAAGAACAAGAATGTATCGTCCAGTTGAAAGTTGCCTTTAGCAGCACAAGAACATGAAACTTGTGTAAGAAACATGGCGACAGGACCTCGCCACTACATAAAACACAACACAGTAAAAAGAAGAGGAAATATAAAAATGATTGAAGCGAAGCCGATGAGATACCGCGGAGGAGGATCTGGGGTAAGAAGAAGGGGAGGGAGAAGGACGGTCCTGACCCCCGACCGACACCAAAGCTGCACAGAACAACAACCGGCAGCTTTTTTCCTGCAGCCATCCTGCCCCGTCTCCTCGAAATCACGTTCATACCCAACTAATTTTTGCAACAGCAAATCGGGTTTTGAGTGAAACATAAGTTGACCTGATTCGTTTTTCTGTTTAGGTACCGAGGAAACGCTGTTAATTAAAGTATTTGGCAAGTGGCAAAAAAGTTGACGCTGAATCTTTATCAGTGAGATGTTCACTGAAAAATGTTTTTTGTTTTCCAACAAAATATTCAATTTTGAAAGACTTTATCGGCTTCGAGTGACTACAGCATTATTACACTTAATTCACAGCTTTTAGGTTTATTAGCTTAAAATGTTAATAGGATGTGTTTAATAGATTCTGCCGCTCACTTAGACCAAATGATTAACAACAGACTCCCCCGGATCATTCGCGTTGAAGGAAACGTCGGCGTTTTGAGAAAAGGTTCTCTCCCCGTCTTTACAGAGGTATGTCTTTTTCAATGAGGCCGTCACACACCTCCTTTCAGACAGCATTTCGCAGACAACAACCAACAATCCGTCCCGGAGTTTGACCGACTCACAGAATTAACATGAATCAGTTACATCTGATTAAATCTGCCAGCAACAGTTGTTGCATTAGTGCAAAGTTGGAGGCTGCAAAGTGTGCGGACGTGTGGTTTGGGGGCCGTAGCGCAGGAGTCACGGTACGGTGGCTGTGACAGAACCTGATAAAACCGCCGCTCTCCTGGCGCGGTGACACATTAACGCCGAGACTGGGGCGTCCTCACACACGCCAGCATGTCCACTTCGACGTGTTTCAAAATGCCAACGACGTGGGCTCGCGGCGAAGCAACAGGGACGCTGTTGTCGGTGTGTGGAGCCCTACGAACTGCTAAATGATCAGCAGCGTTCTGAGCTGAATGCACACTGCGGCCTCCGGGAGAAGCTGGCAGTGCTTCAGGCTCTTCATTTCGTTTCATGTTCGGTTTTCCTGCACATTCCGGTTTGATAATCGCAACCCCACCAGCTGACGCACATGTTAACATGACACACGTTCGTTGTAAGACATCTGCACAAAAGTCTGCACGTCTGAAATCACGTCGAGCGCTAACGTTTCCAGGGTTTAAAACGAGTTCAGGTGCGATTCGCAGACAGAGGAGGAGGAGGTAAAGAAAGACGGAGACAGAAAGAAGTAAACAAAGAGTCAGAAGGAAGAAAACAGATGAAGAGAGCAGCTTGTTAAAAAGGAGGAGAGGAAGCCAGAGAGAGAACAGAAGAGCAGAGTGGCCGAGCGGCAGAAGTAAAGAGAGAAAACGTGAAGGAGACGCTTGTGAGACCAGTTATTTGACTAACGAACTCCATTTCTCTCGCAGCTCTGCTGGACCACAGGCAGGGACGCAGATGGAGGGAGGGACAGACAGACAGTCTTTTGTCCTCCGGCGAGTAGCTGTTCTCCACGTCTTGCTCCCCTCGGACCGAAACTGAACGGTGAAGCAAAATGCTAATGAAACGACTCTCACACATCCGAGGGACTAAACGCCACGTTTCCGCTCCGAGTCCGCTGTTGTCGCTCTGCCCTTCGCCGTCACAAGAAAAGGACAAAAAAGGACACAGCCGATCACGATGTGTCGCTCAGATAAGAGATAACTCCTATCATCATTTGTCCCCACTTAACAGTCCACACCCACCATAACATCTCGGCCATCAGTGTGTTCACCTGCAGAAACAACACAGACAGTAATAATGTTGCACCGAAAACAGCTCGATCAGCATGGACCCACTCGCTCCGACATAATTTGTTCGGTTGAACAAAGTCACTGAGAAGCTTTCATGACTCTCTCAACAAATCCAACTTATTATATAAACACTTCCAACAGGTTTGCTTGCTATCTAACTGCAAAGGTTCTGCCACTGTTCAGTTCAACTGCATCTTCTTCGTATAAAAGTTAAAGTTTAAATACTCTGACGACGACGTGCCATACACGCTACTTCCAAGTACATCAGACGGGGCCTGTCTCCACGCAAGACAGAAGAACAAGGCTTTCTTAAATTTTTAAATCTCCCAAAAAGAGTCCTAGAAACCTGCAGGGCCCCAAACCCCAACGCTCAGTACCAGAGCCAGGCAGGTACAGGCAGTAGGCTTACGCAGTGACCATGGGAATACAGGATCCAAATATACATTAAAAATAAAAACAGTGACGCAAAGATATGGAGACATTGCAGAGGCCAAGGAAGCCTTCATATTTTTCCGTGGACAATATTATCCACCTGCGAAGAATCAAAGTTTATAGGGAGCAGTCGTTCAGAGAGCACACGCACGGAGCTGACACGCCGATCTCCAACCCTCGCTCCAGACGTTTGTTTAGTCATGTAAGGACTCGACTTATCTGGACTGGTTTGTGTTTACCAGACCCTAAAGAAATTAATGAGGCGGAGGAGGAGCAGAACCACAGAGTGCGAATGCATTAAAGAGCCGTTATTTCCAGTCGCACAGATTTATGGGGCAGGTGTAATCATGTTGGCAGCTGCAGCACCAGGCAGATATACAGCACATCAGCTGTCCCGTTCAGCGTCACTCACCCCGGCCCTCAACACTGCGACGTGAAAATAAGCTCTACACGACGGGGACACTGAAAATATTCGCTTCTTTTTTGACACATCTTTAGGTTTTCTGAGGATCCTGGTTGTGGCCGGTCATAAACAGGACAAAACATTTAAACGAGACTCTTGGTTGAGTAAAGTAAGAATCAAGTTGACCAACATCAGCGCGTTGTCTGAATAAGATTCGAGTAGCAACAGTGATGCACCAAGAAAAAAAGAGCAAAACATCATTAAAGTCATGAATGTAGAACATGTAAAGAGGCAAAGTGAAGATGGTCAGTGTTGTGACAGCGTCGCACCGAAGTCATCGCAGTATTTCTGAACTGTATCTGTATGTTCACGAAAAGCAGGTTTAAAACGGACGAAGGGAAACAGAGAAAGATGCCTGTGATTTTTACAGCTGCATCATCCAGGCAGGTGGCGGCCTGACGTATTTGGTATCCGTGGTAACTACAATTTCACCCAAAGATCTGTGGGTCTGAACAACGTTTGGCTTCGGGGCACGAGTCTGTACGACCGGTCCACCAGAGGCTCGGGCTGTGCTCTGTTCTAAGGTCCGATGTGGGATGTGTACGGACTGAAGTTACCGTCGGTCAGTGTGTGAAGTGTATGTCAACCTCTGAGTCTCCTCCTCCTGCAGTTAGGAACGTGTCCCACCAAAGAGGATAAGGAGGCCTTCGCCATCGTCTCGGTTCCCGTGATGGAGATCAGAGGTCGGGACTGTGCCAACGACGCCAGCGCCATGTTGAGCCCCGTGGTGGACCAGTTCAACCAGGGCTTCATCAGCAGGTCGTGTGTGTGTGTTTGTGTGTCTGTGTGTGTGTGTGTGTGTGTACACAGGTGAGTTGTGTCGGCAGGCTGCCAGAGGGTAATTATTACCTCCATTAGAAAGCTGTGGTCAAGTTAAACACTCACCTCTGACACACACTACGAAGACTTTGATCATTGTGAGCTTTGCACCGGTGTGTGTGTGTGTGTGTGTGTGTGTGTGTGTGTGTGTGTGTGTGTGTGTGTGTGTGTGTGTGTGTGTATCTATGTTTTTGTGTCATTAACCCGAGTCACAGCGGCTCCTCCAACCCTGGTCTTTGACCCTCACCTCTGACCCCAGAACATGTTATTTCAACCATAGTAAATATACAATGGTCAGACACCGAGTGTCAGCCAGGCCACAAGAAAAAGAATGAAGTCCCTTCAAGTTCAGGGAAACATGCAAAGAGCAAAGCAGCATAGTAGAACAACAAGTAAGAAATAACTCAGTGACCTGCAGAGACAATCTGCAAACTGGATGGAAGATCTGATAAAATATGTCACAAATATTGAGTTGAGGTAGAGAGGGAGTCATATTTTCTTATGTAGCGCTGAAATTGTGATAATTCTAGATGGTTTCTTTTCTGTGAAATGACTGGACCCTGAAAACCAAAATGAAATATTCTGGTGTACGATCAGATGTGGTCAAGTTTGACAACTTTTGTCTCAGAGGGCTTGAGCCCGTTTCCCGATGACGATCGATCCTAGAAGACACGTTTTCTCAGGGAGATTCTACGAACGCTCTCGAATTTCTACGCGTTTCCCAAAGCAGCAGTTCGGAGCGAGCGCGTGCGCACGCTGCCGAGGGCCTCTCGGTCCGGCCTGCAGCCTCTAGCGATTCATGTTACTGGGTGGAGGTCAGTTTGGGAAAGCGGGAAGTTCGATGAAGATGCACCTCATCTGTTGTGTTATTTTATTCTGTCACCACTTCTGCGCCGGAGCCACTGCCTTTCAGCAACATACACAGAAATGTGCGTCAGTGAAGCTTCAGCCAGAAGAGATGAAGGAACCAGACGAGAAGACGGAGAGAAGGAGTCGTGTGCGTGTGTGCTACATTTTCATCTTCTCGTTCTCATTAACACCCATTTTAAACGACAAAGATCAGCGTTGATGACAAAAGTACGGTCTCAATAAGGGAGCAGTTGGGAGTCACTCATTAATCTGCGATCATTTCTACGAGAAACACAGATGAAGCGGTAGGACGGATTTCACGATCATCGCAGCCTTAAGACGCGTTCGGGAAATCAGGCCAGGATGGACACTTTGCTCAAGCTGATTCTCTTTTTTGTCAGTAATTCATGACTTTGGTTGCAGAGAATTTCGATCTGAAGATGTGATTGTAAAAGTCGACTTCTTATTTCCGGATTTATTTTATTTTATTTTTTTTATGGTGTTGTCTGCGTTAATTCATGGTGTCGTCCCAAAGCTGTGCGCCGCATGTGTGTTACTCTTCTTTATCATTTCACATTTTTCTGAGGAGCCGGTTTAGACCAGACCAGAGCTAAGAGGAGAGTCAACACTGGACTCTACCGGGATGACGATCAGTGTCTCTGTGTCCCCTGGATGTGGAAGTAGGCAGCTGTTTTTTGTTGGTTTTTTTAACGTGTTAGCCATAACTACTTTACAATGTGATGATCTGTCAGAGCTGTGGGTCCGTCGACTTGTTCTTCTTCTCCTCTCTGTCAGTTCCGTTGGCTGTTTCCCGACGCTTTGTCTACATCAGGCCTTTTTAACCAGCGCAGCCAATTTAGAAATTAATTGTTGTGCAGTGAGAAAGAAGTCGGCGTCACTGCTCTGGATTCTTCATTTACTGCTGCACTGATTTGGCTGATCGAGTCCTCGCTCTATGCGTGTGTGTGTGTGTGTGTGTGTGTGTGTGTGTGTGTGTGTGTGTGTGTGTGTGTGTGTGTGTGTGTGTGTGTGTGTGTGTGCGCACTCCTTTCAGACGAACAACAAAAGAGCTTTGAGATTTAAATTCAGTCCAACGACACAGATGATGGAGAGAGTTTAGAAAAAAACATTAGAGTGAGAAAGGGACCGAGGAGAGAGAGAGAGAGAGAGAGAGAGAGAGTCCAACTGGATAAGAGAACATTTCTCTATTTCGACTCTCTTTCGAGTGATGTCGTCATGGCAACAGTGCATGATGCTGATTATTATCGGCTGCTGCGGGATGTGGACTAATGGAGGCGAAAGAGCAGCTACAGACATGCAGATGCTGACTATCTATCCCCTTATCCATCCATCCATCAATCCATCCATCCATCAATCGGGGAATCGTGATTTGACAGATGATCTGCGTGGCCTCTCCCCAAAACAATAAGGGCAAATAAAACAGCACTTCAGGTCAGAGGTGTTTCTGTTAATCAGGCTCCGGTCCTTCAGACCTCCATGGGACCAGGACTAGTTCACGCTGAATGATCCCGCCTGCTCAGAGGAACTGATCCAACGCCGGCGTGTGACGAAATACCATTATAAATCCCAGAGAAGAGAACCGCGTCGCGCTGCCCCTGCTTCAGTCCCTCCGTTTTATTTCCATCTCGGTCTTGCGGTGCGGTTATTCTGAGACAAGGCTCGGTTCGTAAAGGTTCGCGGCGCGCCGTGCTGTTATCCCGCTCCGTGTACAATGACACAGTCACGAGAACAAACGGAGGGTTTCGGGGGCAGCGCCACAGAAAGTATATAACGTGCTGATGATTCAGCTACTGCGGCTTTATTATTTTTATACCCGTTGACCCGAGAGTGGTGACTCAGTAAAGCTCGGGGGATCACGAAAATCAGCAGGGTTCATCCTCTGGGAAGCACGCACATCCACGGATAAACTGATCTGATAAAAATCTGATAGATAGCGAGATCTGTGTCCGAGTCACGGTTTTTTGACGGTGGGGAGACACTGGGGCCAAGCTTTGCTGTGAGTGACCGCGACCACTCAAGCTGAGCTGGCGCAGCAACAATGGTTTTCCACGAGACACGGTGAGAGATCAGAGACGTACTGGTTCACACAAACCACAGAAAGACGTACAGTACGTTGCAATGTCTGTGTCTGCTTGGCTCACCAGTGGAAAGCTTTGAATGTGAAGTTACAGCAGCTGGAAATTTTTCGGTTTGCACGACCGTTCCTCTGAGCCACAGAGCTCCACTGTTTCCACGAACTGTTAAAAACACATCGGGGAACCTCCCCGTTGCTCTGGGTGACATGTTCCTTCATCATCATGAACACACACACTGTGGTTTATTTAGACTCAGTCCCACACACACACACACCATCCTGCTGCCCCAAACACTCACTCCAGCACCACATGTGGATTAATCCGCTGGTGAAAATAGTCCCCGACAAACGTATTTCCTCCTGTTTGTTTGATAAAAAACAGTGAGCAGCTGTTGTAGGAAAATTACTGAGGTTTTTTTTAGAAAATGAAGCTTTTTATTCGTGAGGTGTCTTTTGATTGATGCCTTCATATGAACCAATGGGCTCAGAGATGAGAGACACAGACAGAGGAGGGCTTTACGATACCTGGAAGCCGATCAGGAAACACTAAATGTCATGTTGTGGGATATTAACAAATCACATGTTAAAAGTCCCGTACTGTAAAAAGTGAGATTTCCATGTCTCTTCTGATCATAAAGCAGGTCTAGATGCTGCATAAATACCGTGAACGCATCAAAACGCACACAACCCGTATTCAGATCAGAAACTGTGCCTGTAAACGCAGCGTCGGGACTTCCCTAACTTTGTGATGTCACCACGAAACAGTCACGAAACAGCCACGCCCGCAGCACACCCCCCCACCGCCCAACCTTTTCTTCTAGTTGTTTTACTACTACTCCGTCCGTTCCTCGGCGGAGGCCAGTGCTTTACCAGGCGAATGCCCTGTTCCTGCTACAGCTGCAGAAGACGTGGGTTAGAGGAGATGTAAAACTATACCAAGATGGTTTTTGGTGCTTAAAACCACAAATATATCTTCTCACGGATGTCAAAAGTACAAATGAAACACCGGAGAAGTGTAAAAAAGTGCTCTGTGCTGAGATCTGATGGGTCCTCTAGTCAGTCCTACAGACTTCAGACAGAAAAAAAAAAACAGATGTGAAAAACAGTGAAAAACTCAAACCTAACATCTCCAATCACTGTTCATTCAGACAGAACCAGCTATCCTACCACGCCTCGTGGGAATACGTTTCCTGTCAGCCTTGGACATTTCCATGTTTATTTCACGTCATCAGACACCAGGCCGTCAGGAGTGCACCGTGTTTCCGCAGCGTTGCTCTGAAAGCTTCTCCTCCCAGCACAGTTTGAGAAACACACCGAGCCGTCGGCGCGTCAGATCGCACCAAGGCAGATGTTTGCTTTTAGGGGAAGAGGAAACTGAACTTGACACAAAGACACAAATTACAGATGGATGAAAGTACATAGTGGCGCTCTGTGTCGCTACGTCGTCCAACCTGCTGTGAGGAGGCATCGACAGCCGCGAGGATATTTGGTTTCCTCCTTGTTATCACTGTCTGGACTCTGTAGACCACTGAACTAATTATCAACTGAACAACAAACAAGTTATTTCCTCCAGTAGACACATTCCATCTATTCATGTTTACGGCTCAGAGACTTTGGGTCCTAATGATTTTTTCATGTCACATACCTAGATTTTTGAGTGGCTGATCGGTTGACACTCAGGGTTCACCAGCTGTTCGACTGGACCACGAGTTGGCGCCGGGGGAAGTGGTCGACTAGCAATGACTAACCTTAGAGAACCTCAGTTTGTGCCGCTTACGCATTTAGATATGTGTCACAGGGCTAAGCATCCGTTCCACCTTGTGATGTCTGGAAATCCCAGAAAGTTCTCAGAGACTCTTCAGAACATCTGGATGAAACTAACGTCTGGCAACGCACAATAAAGCGTTTTGATATATATCTGAAGTTGCACCTCTGTTTCCCCGATTCAAACAAAGTTAGGAATCACATGAACCAAAATTGAAAACATTTATTATCAATTACATTTGTCCGTACTTGCTTTCTAATATTTCCTAGAAAATAAAGAAGTAGAGAACAAAATAAAGTGCAAATATTTTTGCTGTGTTGTACAAAGAGAAAAAAGCGTATGTCATGAAACGGAGCTGTAACTTGAGAAACTGATCAAAATCGTTTTTATCATGAGGCGGACCGAACGTGTTTTCACCCAGATGTTCAGAAGCGTCTTTTGAATTCTGGATTCAGGTTTCAGAGAAACGGATGATTTCCCCTGTGATTCAAATGTAAATACATAAGAGGCACGAACTGGGACTAGACTCGCCATAATCCCCAGATTTACAACGTGTAAAGGGCCAATACCTGCATATCCTGCACTTACTCCGTTCCCTCAGGGGTGGTCCATCAGTGTGATCCACTGTGCGTAGAACTGCCTTATATATCGGGATTTACCAGTTCACTGCCACAGCAGGAGGCCTCACGCTCTCTGTTCTGAACTATTCATTTGCTGGTGTAAACGTTGGTAATTCATGATGCTGCCGATGATACTAACAACACGTCCTGCATGTTGGCAAGACGTCGTCAACTCGCACACAACACCTGGTCTTCATCAGCAGATGGAACCGCAGGTGTTTCAGACTTTTCATTATTCTAGAATGATTCACTCTTTCCATTCGATTAACTGTCAAAGTCACTCGAGCCAACACAGACGAGAAGCCGTCCAAGAGCTCAAAATCACCAACGGCGTGAACGTCTACAGCCGAGCCACCTCACCTGCTGATGCCGACTGTATAATGTGGTTACCAGCTCTGGAGCAAGCGAGTAAATGGATCTTGACTTGACATTGTTTTGTCAACTGCTGTTCAAGCTTCCTGCAGTGGCTGGGCTTCGTTACAAAACCATAGGAAACGTTGACGATGCTTCATTGAAGTTTATTTTTAAACGAGTCAAAAACTTTTCAGCGCCTCTTTTTGAGAAGATGGTTTTTAACGCTGCGGGGATGATATGGATGGTTAGTACATCTCTGGGAGAGCGCGACAAAGGAAAGCCGTCCGGAAACAAGGGAGACTGACAACAGCAAACTTTGTCCTGAGGTGCTGTGCACTTGAACTGTTCTGTTCTGCCCCACCGGCTGCTATTTCGCAAAACCTTGCTGATGCAACCCCTACTTGAAAAAGATTTTCACCTGAATTTATGTTCGTTTTCATCAGCGCTCATGCTGGAGCTGCGGTGTGAAGTCTAAGACCACCGGCAGGAACGTGAAGGGAGCGCTCGGGTTTCAAGTTTTGATCCCCTAAAGCCAAAGAGAGGAGAGGAAGAGGAGAAGAAGACGGAGAGGAAGACTGGGAGAGTTTCCAACTTGTGCAGTGACTGAGCCACTGAGGCGCCTCAGAAACAAGATCCACTGAGAGAGAGAGTAATGGCATGCTACGGCCCACTGGGCCTCTGGCATCATTCGGCTGTGTGTGTGTGTGTGTGTGTGTGTACCTCCTGCAGTCAGCCTTGTTGCCAGCAGCAGGCTGAACTAATCAGTTAGTGGGTTAGCTGCAGCACTGTTTGACCTTTCGACCTCTGGCTGCTCTGACGGACACATTAAAACGGGAAAACAGCCGAACCTGCAGAGCAACGGCACGCAGAAACGATCCACACACACACACACACACACACACACACACAGCTGCTGCACAGCACGGCACAACACACACACTACCAGCTCTGTAAAAGCTTTTTCACACACCAAATGTACCCAAATGAAACCACTGATGAGAAACATACACACCTCAGTGATTTTTTTTCTGTGTGTTTTCATGATGAATGTGGTATCTAACCAGTTGTAGCGGCCTGACTGCAGGTGGTTCAAACCAAAAAATTCAACTCACACAAGCAGACTAATTACTAATTGGTTCTGTGTGTGTGTGTGTGTGTTACCTTGTGCAGGTGCGCTGGAGTGTAACCGGTGTTTGACAATGTTCAGCTCGGCTGGGACCTGAAACAATCCCACAAACACAACACGGACAACATTAGTGAACAACACCAACAGTCTGAAAGCTCTGCTAGCGCCCCCCGGAGGCTGCAGGGTTCACCATGGAAACGGTCAACATGGAGGAGAAGCCTTGTACGTGTACACTGTAAGGATTTAAGGCTCATTTGTGCTCAACGTCAGATACGGGGCCTTCTGTCCGTACGCCGCGTTCATTTCGCCCGTCTTCGTGCACGTTTACAGATGAAACGGCGCAGTACCACCAGAAATCCCGGGGGCAGCGTAGCCAACAGTTCAAGCGAGACATGAGCATAGGACACGATGAAGAAATTAAATGTGGTTTTCTTTGTTGTCGTCGGGAACTTTTGACTCTGAGCTGCCCCCCAGTGGATGTGTCGCTTGACACCCATGCCAACGTAAAGGACGCATGGACGTATGCGGGCAGCGACGAAATGGACGTTTCTATTTTCGTACGTGAAGGGAGCGTAGATGAGCCCTTTTACCGCTCGGTGTGTGCGTCAGCACTGGATGCGTCCGGGCCCAGTGTTGAATGTAGGTCACCGATGCTTTGATAGCGCACAGAGCCCGATGGAAAGAGACTCGGAGAGTAAAAATACGCTGGAGGTCACTTTTTAAGTGCGTACAGTGCAAGTGAAATGCGAGCCGTCGCGGCGGCCTGTGTAGACAGCTGGACTCATTAAAACAGAAGTGTATCTGTTCCACGAGATGCGCGTGAGAAGGACGACTTGGAAACGCCGCCGAGCTCAGCTCTATCTGCCCGTGAAGACCGTGTGACACATTTGAAAGCAGAACAAGTGAGTAAAAGGACTGCTGAGATTGTTTTTGTTTGGTTTTTACGGCTCATGCTCTGGGACCACAACAACAACAAAAAAACGCAGTTCTGTCTCGACACATGAAGATGGGAAAAGCGTGCTTCCAAGCCTGTCCTCTCCAAAAACGACAGCACGGTCTTTTGTTCCAACATTTAAAACAACCCATTTTCCTTCACAAGCAGTCTCTAGTGGTTCAGTTATTGCTGCCCTGTCTGAGGAGCAAAGACAGAAGTAGTGAGATGTTATGCAACCACAAAACTAAGACGTAGTCAGAGTTCAGTCCTGCTCTGCAAAGGCAAAACCCAGTAACCACCTATTTGGTCAAATTGAGATATAACCTCCGAACCTCTGTTTTACTATATTCAAAAAATAAGATGCCATAGAAATATACAATGTTCATCAATTTTTTCTGAACATCTGCAGTAACTCCAATACCAGAACGCAGTATCTGTACTTTGGCCGTGCAGTTACTGTGTTCTGGCTCCGTAATCTGACGCTGAGGGACAGAGCAGGTCTCGCTTTGTCTTCAGACAGCGTCTCATTACCTTCACCGAGGAGGTCGTGTTTTCGGCCGCGTCTCCTTGTTGCTCCGTCGGTTTATTTGTCAGCAGGATTAGACAAAAAGTACTGAACTGATTTGCATCAAACTGATTTGCATCGAACTTGGTGGAGGAACGGGACCCGGGCCAGGGAAGAACCCATTAAAACTTTGAGGCAGATCCAGATCATTTACTATGAATTTGAATTTTTTCCTCTGAAGTCTGGTGTATGTTGTTTGACATTGGCCTTGGCGGAGGTCTGCGCTCCAGCGAGCTACTTCAGATCCTTTCATGTGGTTTTAGGTTGGCTGTCTGCAGGAGAAACATTTGATTGTATAATCATGTTTCGACTCCCAGTTCTGATGCAGTAAATCTCAGGTGACAGAAAACACTTGTCGTGTTCGTGTTTCCTCTTGTTTGAATCGTGTGGACTGTGATCAGTCTGCAGCCCGAGGCGCGCAAGTGTTTTCATGTTCCACGAACCAAAATAGGCTCACGTAAGAGGCTCATTAGAGCTCAGCTGTGAAACGAACCTGACTGTGATCCGCAGGACGCTCAGGGGTTTTGCACCTCCTGTAAACGTCTTATGTTTTCCTGCGAAATATGTGAAATTTGTTTTCCCGCAGACCTAATGAAGCCTGCTAAAGGAACCCTTGTGGGCCAGGGACCCAAATTTGAGAACAACTCTCCTGTGGTGAGACTTTGTCCTCAACAGAGGGATTATGAGACAAATGTGTTTGATTTAGAAAGTACCTTTTAACTGCAGTTATGAGGAAGCAAATTTATTTAAAAATCGGGTTTCGCCAGAGACTTTTTTCTTCTGTTGACGGGCTGCAGTCTGTCATGTGAGGAAGTATAAGCACAAAGTTTGCACTAAAGCATGTACAGGAAAAAAAGATAGTTATAATTATAAAATAATTATAACTTTGGTTTCCTGCTACATGTTTATCTGTCCGTGTCTGTCAAGCTCAGCACCTGGTATCAATAAAAGTCGACTTGACCACAATAACTCGGGTTTAGTTGTGGTCCTTCAGATTTTCCTCATATCAAACCTGCTGTGTGACACCGTGTTGAACTGAGTAGAGGGCGAGTGTTAACGCTTTGACGTTTCACTCGTGTGAGGAGGATGGCGTTATTTCCCTTTTTCAGACATTACACAGTCAGACCTCGTTCAATCAGCGCAGACAGTGAGACGGAAAACATGAAGCGCTCGTCTGTTTAAGAACAAATCTGAGGTTTACACACACACACACACACACACACACCCTGATGGTCAGTAAATTGGCACGGTGATGGTGACACCATGGTAACAACTGCTGCTACTACTCATCCTTCACCTGAGGCTATGTATTTGTGTGTATTTGTGTGTGTGTGTGTGTGTGTGTGTGTGTGTGTGTGTGTGTGTGTGTGTGTGGTTGTTGTGATTACTCCAGTGGGGCACTATGCCAGTGATGCAGGTCTCTGGGGAAACACACACACACCCTCACACCTGCAAAAAAAGCTGAGACGCATTCACACTGAAACAATATCTGACACACACACACACACACCGATACACACACACACACACTCACGGACACGCACAGGCACACACACACAGAGCTCCACAGGTAGAGTAATGGAACAGTAAATCAATATGGTGACAGGAAGTTGATGAGGCTAAGAGGAAATGGAGAATCTGTGTGTGTGTGTGTGTGTGTGTGTGTGTGTGTGTGTGTGTGTGTGTGTGTGTGTGTGTGTGTGTGTGTGTGTGTGTGTGTGTGTGTGTGTGTGTTTCTCTATGGAGAATTTTTGCTTCAAAAAACTTTTTTTCTAAAAATTAAAATAAAAAATCTAACTTTTAGAAGCATTTTAGCTGCAAAAATTGATTTGTGGTCCATTAGATCAGAATCTACTGTGAACTTACTGTAGAGAGTTTTATTTATCAGCCAGTTTCTGATACAGTTCAGGGCTGTTTCCATTCAATGTCTTTGCGTTCTGTGACTGATCATAGTTTTTATTGTTGGGACCCTGATATATAATTCAAAATGGATGTAAACAGGGCCCACGGTGATTCTACGTCAGTGTCTGAAGAGGCAGACATACAATCCACGCCGTCAAATGAATGGCATTCCCATCGGCCTCAGCGGTACTTGCTTTCCTAGCCGGGATGCCCTGATCCAAGTTTTCTTTGGCCCCGGCACCGGGCCGAGTCCTGTAACACTGGGTATCTGCCAATTCCGGATCCGATCCAAAACTTATATTTACCTGAGGGTTGATGAAACACGTATCTGACACTCTGAACTACGAGCTCCACACTGCCAACTTTGGCACGTCTTGTTTTTCAAGAGCTACTTGATCCAAATACTTAAGGCTCCTGATTCAAAACTAATAAGTTGATCAGTTGAAATTATTGATCCAATATCAACGAAAGATTAACTGGGAGAATGTGACTCCTGAAACTGATGCCAACGGGATCAGTCAGAGAGAAGACGTCTCACTCTGTTGGAGACGTTACTACGAAAACACCGTTACAGAGTGGAGCCTCTTCCTTCATAAAAGATCTTACGAACTTTTAATGAAGATGGTGAACATAGGCTGGGTCTGAACTATATATTATGGCAGGTAACAACTGTTTTCATTACCAATCTATTCACTGATTATTTATTTGATGAATCAATCGATCACAACTTCCCAGAATCCATGGTGACGTCTTGAAATGTCTCGTTTTGTCTGATCAAAAGTCCGAAACCCAGAGATATTCAGTTTAATACTGGATGAGGCAGAGGCGGCAATTCTGTCGTTTGTGAAGCTGAAACCTGAGATTGTGCAGAATTTGTCACATTCTTTGTGTGAAAAGTGCTGAAATTATCGAATAATTACCGTCCTGCAGATCAGCTTCTTTCAGCTCCACTACGTGGACCCTACGCCGTTTTATGAACTCTGAGTGTGAACATAATGCTTTATACAGGGCCTCAAAAATTCCCACAGTGGAACGTGCACTAGTCTCTGCTAACAGTCCCTCAACTAGCCACATTTTGGAGATCTGAAAGTTACAGTCGCAGGCTGCCGCTGTCACCGTTGTCAGGGTGTAGAAACCTTAGCCTCCTGCTGGCTGTAGGAGCTACTGAGTGTCTGCTATATGGGGGGTGGGAGTGGTGAATGCGTGGTGGGGGGGGGGTGATTTCAGACGCGGCCTTGTTAAGCATTACACCTGCTCAACACCGGCTTGTTAACGTCGCGAGCACGGGGCCATGAGGCCGACGTTAGCGTTCAGCTTAGCGCATCCCAGTGCCCAGGGACGGCCTGGCAGAGCCGCCAGTGGCTGGGGCAGCGGCTGTTATGGCGGCGGCTCACACTCTGATCGATCTCAGATCCCACCAGCAGCTCCAGTTCTGTCATTGTCTTTCAGCCTCTCTCTCCGTGCAGGTGCATCAGGTGTCTTTTGCTGAAACCTTTTGGAAATTGCGCGGACGGGTCTTGGCCTCCGGTTTCGTCCACTTACTTCTCTCTGCTGACTTTATATGTGATCGCCCCGTACTCAGACTCTGTTCTGTCTGAGTACACCAGTTCGGTCTGATGTGGAAAAAACACCCAATCCAATCCCTGCCTACCTGTAACTTCAGTCCACCAGCGTTTCCCGGGGTCTCCTGCTGGTTTTGTTGAAAATCTTCCTCTTTCTGAAACAGCAGCGGAGGAGAGCCAGGGGGAAGATTTAGTTTGTCCTCCACAGAGGGGACATTTGTCTTTTTCATTTATTTATCTCTTTGTTTGTTACAAATAGCTGTAGGCCGTATGAAGCAGCGGTCACGAGTTACACTCAGACTCAGCACCTCCTCCTCCCCCTCAACTCCCCGTGCTCCCCTTCCTCCTCTTTACTCTCACCCGTCCTCCACCTACACGTGGTAGCCCGCTGACACAGGAGATCTCTGTGTGTGTGTGTGTGTGTCACTGTGAGTCCCCGAGGCGATATTCTCCACCATATTAGCAGCTGCTTCCCTCAGCGCAGGAGGAGGAGAAGCAGCTGCTGCCTCTCTCTCAGCCTCGCTGTGAATTCGCTCTGTTAGTTTTCCACTAATGACTGAGTGTTCACTCCGAGCCGCCGGCCGCCTCCATCCGACCTCAGCCATGTCGCGGATCTGCTCTTAAACCTGAAGGCCGGAGTAATGTTTCTGCAGCAACGCTCGGCTGCGCCTCTGTGGATCTACGACGAGGAAAAAGGGAGTTATGGGTAACGTCATGGGTAGAGCAGGTCGCACACCTCCAATTTTTCAACGAGGTGTTGTGTGACCATACGCATCAAGATAGCTGGTTGGTTGTCCCACCCTCCTGTAGGACGTGACCGAAAACGAAGGCAACCACGTTCAGACGAGTAAACATCTCCGTGCACGTTCACTTAAACACAGCTCCTAAAAGCATGTTGGAGCCATAAAGCTACAGGAAACCTTATTTCAAGAATCCGTCTGGTTCCGTGTTTACGTTCGTGTGCTTGACTGCGCAAAGCATAAGAAGGAGCCGATAAACTGGCCGGTATTCGCTCATCGCAGATACATCTGGATCGGTTTTGGAAATCACGAGAAGTTCCAGACGTGTTGAAAATATGTCACTACTACTGAAATTGTAAAATGTTCCACCCAATCTCATAAAAATGAACTATTGTACTCCGTGTATGCACGGGAGGAAGAGAAGCTCCGTCTAAATCACTATTCATTTCTTAAAGTCTGTCTAAATTAAGTTTATCCCTTATTTAGTGTTTGCTTTTACCTGTAGGGGCTCAAACAATGGAATCGCTGTGAATTCGAGATTCCAGGAGCAAAGTAAATCCGCACAAATCTCTCACAAGACTCCTAAACGGAGGAGGCTCGGCTTAACTCGCTGTCTGGTTCTTGACTGACAGGTAGCAAGCCAACAGAGGACCATTGTGTCTGTCTAGTGCTAGCATGTTCCCAGTTGGCTAGCGTATCGACAATTACCTCACCAGCTACAGCAGCTCATAAAATGCCCCCGCGAGTCGTCGCCGCTCGCTGTTTCGTCGGGACATGTGGACTAGCTAACAGCAGGCTAACGCTGGAGGTTACACTCTCCTACACTTTGTGGGAACCGGATGAAGCACTTTCAGACTTTAGGTCACTTTTGGATAAAACTCAGAAACTACGGGGAGAGGTTTTTGATGCTAATTACTAAGCGTCCTGATTTCCCACATACCAAACAGTGAGTCAGGGAGGCGAGTGGAGACAAGATGTTTCCCTCTGAGAGACTGACACTTTACTGGCGTGTTCACTGAAAGGACAGGCTGACATTTTGATTTTCACGTGGAAGTCTGTGAGACGAAAAACAGGAAAATGTCAGGAAGACACCTGGACACAGGTTGATATTTCTGCCGAGTTGCAGTTTATGCATAATTTATAGTCATCACAATCCTGTCCAGGACGCTGTTATTTTTAAGAAGAGAACTTTACCATCAATAACTACGCGGTAGTGACTATAAAATCTGACAGTTTTCTTGTTGGTATTTTCCCATAATTTTTAGACTAAGCCTCCCTCCCGGCTGACCTCTTCTTCCTCCACAGGTAAAAAGAACAAGATGCATCATTAATGTACGGTCTGCTGATGCTCACGCTCCTCCTCATCCGTCCTCCCTCTAACTTCCCAAGGTTCGCTCCTCCCTCCTCCCCTGCCTCTCGTCTTTACCGTCTCCGGTGCTCGTTCACAGGAAGTAACCACGGGGTACATGTTCGACGTACGACAGCGCACGCACGACACAGGGTGGCGGCGACGGTCTTATGAAGAAATGATGACGCACGTGAGGCATGCGAGGTTAACGTCCGCTGAAGCTTCAAGAAACAGCAGCAGCAGAAATTAACAAATGAAACAAACAGAAATGTCATATCTCCGTCACGTTTCCCAGTGTTTTTCACCGTTTGAGGTTCGGCTCTTTTAACAACTTCATCTTGTTGCGCCCTCTTCTTCTGCAATAGTTTAATGGCACAAACTGGGAAATTGGCGCCACCTGCTGTTTATCTCAACGAACCAACTTCTTATATTTGCATAACAGTAGGAAACATGCCTCATTATGCCTCATTATGCCTCATTATGCCTCATTATGCCTCATTATGCCTCATTATGCCTCATTATGCCTCATTATGCCTCATTATGCCTCATTATGCCTCATTATGCCTCATTATGCCTCATTATGCCTCATTATGCCTCATTATGCCTCATTATGCCTCATTATGCCTCATTATGCCTCATTATGCCTCATTATGCCTCATTATGCCTCATTATGCCTCATTATGCCTCATTATGCCTCATTATGCCTCATTATGCCTCATTATGCCTCATTATGCCTCATTATGCCTCATTATGCCTCATTATGCCTCATTATGCCTCATTATGCCTCATTATGCCTCATTATGCCTCATTATGCCTCATTATGCCTCATTATGCCTCATTATGCCTCATTATGCCTCATTATGCCTCATTATGCCTCATTATGCCTCATTATGCCTCATTATGCCTCATTATGCCTCATTATGCCTCATTATGCCTCATTATGCCTCATTATGCCTCATTATGCCTCATTATGCCTCATTATGCCTCATTATGCCTCATTATGCCTCATTATGCCTCATTATGCCTCATTATGCCTCATTATGCCTCATTATGCCTCATTATGCCTCATTATGCCTCATTATGCCTCATTATGCCTCATTATGCCTCATTATGCCTCATTATGCCTCATTATGCCTCATTATGCCTCATTATGCCTCATTATGCCTCATTATGCCTCATTATGCCTCATTATGCCTCATTATGCCTCATTATGCCTCATTATGCCTCATTATGCCTCATTATGCCTCATTATGCCTCATTATGCCTCATTATGCCTCATTATGCCTCATTATGCCTCATTATGCCTCATTATGCCTCATTATGCCTCATTATGCCTCATTATGCCTCATTATGCCTCATTATGCCTCATTATGCCTCATTATGCCTCATTATGCCTCATTATGCCTCATTATGCCTCATTATGCCTCATTATGCCTCATTATGCCTCATTATGCCTCATTATGCCTCATTATGCCTCATTATGCCTCATTATGCCTCATTATGCCTCATTATGCCTCATTATGCCTCATTATGCCTCATTATGCCTCATTATGCCTCATTATGCCTCATTATGCCTCATTATGCCTCATTATGCCTCATTATGCCTCATTATGCCTCATTATGCCTCATTATGCCTCATTATGCCTCATTATGCCTCATTATGCCTCATTATGCCTCATTATGCCTCATTATGCCTCATTATGCCTCATTATGCCTCATTATGCCTCATTATGCCTCATTATGCCTCATTATGCCTCATTATGCCTCATTATGCCTCATTATGCCTCATTATGCCTCATTATGCCTCATTATGCCTCATTATGCCTCATTATGCCTCATTATGCCTCATTATGCCTCATTATGCCTCATTATGCCTCATTATGCCTCATTATGCCTCATTATGCCTCATTATGCCTCATTATGCCTCATTATGCCTCATTATGCCTCATTATGCCTCATTATGCCTCATTATGCCTCATTATGCCTCATTATGCCTCATTATGCCTCATTATGCCTCATTATGCCTCATTATGCCTCATTATGCCTCATTATGCCTCATTATGCCTCATTATGCCTCATTATGCCTCATTATGCCTCATTATGCCTCATTATGCCTCATTATGCCTCATTATGCCTCATTATGCCTCATTATGCCTCATTATGCCTCATTATGCCTCATTATGCCTCATTATGCCTCATTATGCCTCATTATGCCTCATTATGCCTCATTATGCCTCATTATGCCTCATTATGCCTCATTATGCCTCATTATGCCTCATTATGCCTCATTATGCCTCATTATGCCTCATTATGCCTCATTATGCCTCATTATGCCTCATTATGCCTCATTATGCCTCATTATGCCTCATTATGCCTCATTATGCCTCATTATGCCTCATTATGCCTCATTATGCCTCATTATGCCTCATTATGCCTCATTATGCCTCATTATGCCTCATTATGCCTCATTATGCCTCATTATGCCTCATTATGCCTCATTATGCCTCATTATGCCTCATTATGCCTCATTATGCCTCATTATGCCTCATTATGC
Source organism: Xiphias gladius (assembly GCF_016859285.1). Taxonomy (NCBI): domain Eukaryota; kingdom Metazoa; phylum Chordata; class Actinopteri; order Istiophoriformes; family Xiphiidae; genus Xiphias; species Xiphias gladius. The sequence continues at coordinate 28,899,960 of NC_053417.1, read as the reverse complement.
CTCATTATGCCTCATTATGCCTCATTATGCCTCATTATGCCTCATTATGCCTCATTATGCCTCATTATGCCTCATTATGCCTCATTATGCCTCATTATGCCTCATTATGCCTCATTATGCCTCATTATGCCTCATTATGCCTCATTATGCCTCATTATGCCTCATTATGCCTCATTATGCCTCATTATGCCTCATTATGCCTCATTATGCCTCATTATGCCTCATTATGCCTCATTATGCCTCATTATGCCTCATTATGCCTCATTATGCCTCATTATGCCTCATTATGCCTCATTATGCCTCATTATGCCTCATTATGCGCCTGTGCCTTTGGTCTCCAAAACTCCAGGACCACTGTTTGGACCACTGACCGAAGATTTCACCACGCTTTCTGGTGACCGCCAACTTTTGTCCGCGACTGGGAGTGGCGGCGACGCTGAACCACAGACGTTCAGCGTCGTCTTATGAAGAAATGATGACGCACGTGAGGCATGCGAGGTTAACGTCCGCTGAAGCTTCAAGAAATAGCAGCAGCAGAAATTAACAAATGAAACAAACAGAAATGTCATATCTCCGTCACGTTTCCCAGTGTTTTTCACCGTTTGAGGTTCGGCTCTTTTAACAACTTCATCTTGTTGCGCCCTCTTCTTCTGCAATAGTTTAATGGCACAAACTGGGAAATTGGCGCCACCTGCTGTTTATCTCAACGAACCAACTTCTTATATTTGCATAACAGTAGGAAACATGCAACAATTAGCATTTTCTTCTGCTAATTTATCTAAAGTTAAGGTTTGTGTGATGGAAACTGAGCTATCATGTGCACTGGTGCAAACAAGTGTTCACAAGCGTCACCTTCGAGCGTGTGCGCGTTTTGACCAACAATTTTACAACAAAAAACCTTAACAGCGACAAATCAACAGCAGTTTTCAAAGGGCATTTGATTAAGTGAGTGAAGCTCAGGTCGTGTTACAGCCTGTTGCATTAAAAATGTGCTAGTCAAGAAAAGTAGGAACCCACACTTATGTTGGTTCATCACTGAATATGGAGGCAGGTCATTAACGGCAATTGAGGGGACAAATGTCCATATTTCTGATATTGGCGGGTCTGACCCTCTGATCCCCACTGTGACAGAAAGCCAACGCCCTGACGTCAGGTCCAGGCTGGCGTGTTTCTCTGATCCGAGTCAGGTGAGGATCTACTACAGCACCTCATACCGTTAGAAGCTGAAACCTTAGTGAATGTAATCGCGTTAAATATTCTTCAACCTTTTAGCTGCTGTCCAGCTGTTACCACAGACACGCTAAATACTGCCGTCGTCCCCGGGGGGAAAGCTACAGCGCGTCGCAGGCCGGGACATTTCGCCGTTCGTCTTCCTACATGTGTTAATGGGATATTGAATGAAGTTTTCCTTCCTCTGAAACAGACCCAACAAGTTCTGACTCCATTTCGGCCTATCATTATGCGTCATTATGCCTCATTATGCCTCATTATGCCTCATTATGCGCCTGTGCCTTTGGTCTCCAAAACTCCAGGACCACTGTTTGGACCACTGACCGAAGATTTCACCACGTTTCTCTGGTGACCGCCAACTTTTTGTCCGGGACAGTCTAAAACCAAACAATCCATAGGTGTCCTAACTTTGTCCTCTCCTCGGCTCCTGTCTCCTCCTCCTCTCCTCCTGCTCCTCGCCCTTCACTCTCTCCATCCACAGTCTGTTGACTTCTTCCTTCACAGTTTTACCCTATCTCGCTCGCTCTCTCTCTCTCTCTCTCTCTCCGCCTGTCTCTGTCCGTCTTCTGGTGAAGTCAGCTCTAATTACTTTATTACGAGCCCTAAACAAAACAGATTCGACACAAAGAGCTTCGCCGAGCGACACAGGTCGATCAAAACAACGGAGGACGAAAATACAGCCCATTCACTCCGCCTCCTTCACCTCCTCCTCTATTTCCAGCTCTCTCTCTCTCTCCATCTTCCTCTCCTTTCATCCCCCTCTCCATCCCTGCGGGCGGTTCATCCACCCTGCCTACTCAGAGACAGAAATAGACTGATGGAGAGCAGGAGAGCTCTGCTGGGACATGACCACTGGACACACACTGCACATATACAGTACAGTATTCTCCTATAGACACACTCACACCGTATATAAACAGGAGCAGCAGCAGCAGATTCAAAGCCGACAGCAGGTTTGACTGACACGTGATTTAAGTCTTATTTATTAAGAACAGCAGGCGTCCACCCTGGGCGAATGCAGGATTTATTGCAGGGGCGGTTGTATCAGACCAGGTCTATCTAATCAGCTGAGTGTGTATCAGAGTCGGCTGCACACCGGCTGTGTCGTGGAGAGACTTCTCCGCTGCCGGCGGGGGTGGGTGGCTGCGGTGGCTTCTTCAGAACTACTAATCAATCGATCAAAATAGGGGCCAATTCATTTTCTGTCGATTAACCAATGAAAAAATGGAGTAATTGTTTCATCCCTACTGTGATGTATCAACTGACGCCTGTAACACACACACACACACACACACTGAATGAATCACACAGGTCGTCACAGCATTGCAGCTGCTTCTCTGGAAGGGGGACGTGCCTCACTGCTGAGTATCCTGACACATCAGCGCACCGGCGGCGTGTGTGTGTTCTGACTTACACTTCACAGACCTCAAAGATTTATACAAAAATCTAAATGAGTCTGTGAACATATCACCCGTCCCTGGCGTGAGCGACTACACTAAAAAAAAGAAGAAAAATAAAAAAACTGTTCACTGAGTCACACCAGACCTGCAGATGAAGTGGACCACAGACTGTGGACCTGGGTCCTGTTGGCTCCTCTGGTTCTTAGCCAGGCTAGCAACATGGCTCCAGGGGTGGCAGCGTCAGTCCGTCAGTCGGTCCAGACCGAAATGTCTCAACAGTTATCGGATGGATTGTAATGACATGTGGTTCGGACATTCGTGGTCCCCTCAGGATGAACTGGATCTCTCTGATCCTCGGACTTTTCCTCCAGCGCCATCATCAGGTCAAAGTCTTTATTGGTCCAGTACTTTGGTTTAAGACCAAATACCTGCAAAACTAATGACGTTCCCATCAGCCTCAGCTGTACTTTGCGTTTAGTGTTAAGGAGCAAATGTTAGCATGGTGAACACGGTCAACAGTATGACTGACGTTAGCCTTTAGCTCAAAGCACCTCTGTGCTCATGTCGAGCCTCAAAGAGCCGCTACTTAGTCTTGCCGGGGTTCAGTGGCTGTTTGGTTTTATAGATCTGCACTTTTTAAAACAGGTTTTATTCAGTCCGTGGAGTTATTAACCACAGTGTTGAAGGGAGTTCTTTCTTGTTTAGAAATGTTCACGTGCACTGAACGAATTTGGTTTCTAAAGGATGAATGTACGATCACAGAGAGGTTCTAATGGTTATTCAGTTCACTCAAATTACACTAGTCTCTCTACCCAGTCAGACAGTTTGGGGTTTGGTTTTTATCCAGGTGTTGAGGTATCTGTCTCTGAGGTTTCTGCCTCCACCTCAGTACAATGTAGGGGAGGTCCTAACCTTATTTAAAATCTATATTTAAAAAAAAATCAAAGCTCTTTCCAGAGCCAGTGACCCACCTCCTCTGAACCATCAACAGGACACGTTTTCAGGTTTCCTGGGAGCTTTTTCTCAGGAAGTTATTCCAGTGAAATGCCGCTGTTTGTGATTTGACTGAATCCAAACCTTTAAATATCCCTTTTGGGATTCGGGAGTCGTGTCACAAAAACAGTTAATGCAACATTAGTTTGAATCTTGAGCCCAGACAACCAATCAGCTCCCGGATCAGACTGTCGAGAACAACACGAAAATTTTGCAAATAATTTCCCCGAGGTCTGGAAAAAAGCAGAGGTACTTCCATACCTGTGAGGACCCACACGGACGTAACGCCATAATAAAATAAATGTGTACGTTTCAAACAGCCCTGAAACACAATGTCAATGTGCAGAGGTGTCCTATCTCTCAAACTGGTCCTCACAAGGATAGACACAGACACACACACACACACACACACACGCGCGCGGGCAGCTGTACTGGTTCAGTCCCAGTGGTCACTGCAGTCAGGAGAAAGTACTGTCAACATGGCAGGTTAACAACATGATACGTGACTTCGGACACACTGTGTGTGTGTGTGTGTGTGTGTGTGTGTGTGTGTGTGTGTGTGTGTGTGTGTGTGTGTGTGTGTGTGTGTGTGTGTGTGTGTGTGTGTGTGTGTGTGTGTGTTGAACACACAATGAAAGCTAAAATCTCTGATGTACCTTGGACCTGTTTCTACTGTTCGAACGTTTTACTTCCCAACAAAAACCCCGAAACATTCGGTTTTGTTTGTTTCATTTTGTTTTTTTAAGTCTTTCTTTTTTTTTCTTTTTTCTTTTTTTTTGTCCTTTATTTGATATATATTTGTTTGATATTTGCTTTGATTGCAGACGGTGTACCAGAGCTACCAGGAAATGAGAGGGGCGACAGATGCACGCAGCAAAAATCTCCCCGGCGATATCCAAGCACACAACAATCGACTCGAGCGAAAGACGTGAAGGATGTAAACATGAAACTTCATTTCTGATCCCAGGAACCGTACGTTGTCCAACCACTGTTCCCACGGCAGCCTTTATAGCACGATATCCATTATAATCATTTAAATTCGAGGACAGCCTTCAGATTTATGGAGCTGGCTCAGTCTGACTGACGCTGGATTTTTGAGTCTGACATTGATATTTGAGAGAATCGGAGAAATCAAAATGAATATGTATTATTGGCTGATAAAAATCGTACTATAAAGACACAACGTTTCTCATAACAATCCCGTAAAATAGTTTTTTAAAAGAACTAAGACCAAGATATGTAGCGACCGGAACCATTTAAACTGTAAAAATAAACTGTACTGTAAAAGAGACACCGTTTCTAAAGGCGACACAACGATCTTCGACATGTCTTGAAGCTTATTAGCTGAAATATAAACCAACGCAATAAATGTACGATATACAGAGGAAGAGGAGGAATGTCGACGCATTCGGGGCCCGTGACAACCCTGAACTTCTCACGTTTTACACTGAGACTATCAATCAGGATGTGAGGGTCCTTCGAAGTGTCAAAGGTCTGACATCGAAACCGAGAACAAACACACTCTGGCATGAACGCGGACCTCACCAGCCAGTAAAAAAAATCAATCAATCAACCAATCGCTTAATCAATAAACCAGTCGGTCATCAATCTGCCTCTAAAATGAAAACTGAAAAAGATGTCAGGGTGACGCCTCCTGAGTTTTCTGTCTCATCTCTTCCACATCTCGCTTCGTCTCCGCTCAGTGATCAGAAACACATGTGGGAAAACACACGCACCCACACACACGCACGCACACACACACACACACACACACACACACACACACACACACACACACACACACACACACACACACACACACACACACACAGGAATGTGGAGGAGTGCATGTCATCTGGAGCTGAACCAGAATCATCTGCAGGGAAATAAACTGTGTTTTCTGTCGAGGTTGCAGAGTTCAGACTGAATCACAAACTCTTTGACTGCGTCATCGTCTTCGCTCCATCTATCACTCGTCTCTATTAACAACACAGACACGACTCACTGTTCTTAGCAGAGAAACATTAAACAGTAACTACACACCAACACTTACAGCCGCACCTAGATTCTACTTGTTTTGCCTCCTGCACTTGATGTTTAATGTGAGGTTTTGGGTCATTTTCAGAGGCAGCTCCACTGATCTATAAAACACACGCCTCATTTTGATAAGTTCTCAATTCCTCCTGCCGGCAGCAGTAGCTTTATTACAGTCTGTAGCACTGATATGCATTTCTGCCAAGGAGGTTACGTTCGTCCGTTAGCACAATCTGAGCAGATTCACAGTTCGGCCATGGTCCAAGAGGCTGTGGATCCCCACCCAGTTACGCCAACATGTGGCCACTTTATGTTTAAGGCTGGTGGCTCCTAAAAGCGAACCTAGCATCCAGGAGCGGCTCCCATGCTGCTCCCATGCTGCTCCAACATCCCTCTATCGTAACCCAAATTTGCCCTAATGTTAACCGGTGCGGCCGGGTACACCATTCATTTAGTTGGGGGTCAGACCGGTCGCCGCCCTGCGTTAAGTCACTGCAGGCGGCTGCACTGAAGGGATGTGCTGATTAAGGAACCTGTCAGGTGACAGAACACCGCACAACTATTAACAGCACTCGCAGAAAAACGTCATCACGGTGGGTTTAATCACATCTTTCATTGGGACGATCGAAAGGTAAATCGTTACCTTCATTCACGTTACCGAGCGAAGGAGCAGGAACGAGGACTTGCATGTATTTGATTGGCCAACGCAGCGCTTTGCCGGACGACACTGGCGACCCCGCTGCATCAACAGACTGGCTCCATTCAAATCAATGCAAGGTGTGTGTTTTTGGACACGTTGGCTCTATGAATTCTGGACGACTGCCTCAGACCGTTCATTTCTGTTTTTATATGTATTGATGGGGGGGGGCATCGCTTCATTCACTCAGCCTGACGTCGTGTTAGCTGATTTTTGTCATTTGGTTTTGCACAAACCCAGTGACGCACTGTATCTGTCCTACTGGCGTCTGAGGAAAGAGGCTAATTTAAGAGTTGGTATTTCTGTATGCTGACTTGTGAAAACCTGTACGGCCGTGTCCGAGACATTTTTGTGGCCATTCTTCTGCTGCTACTTCTCACGAGTGTACCCGTGCGTCTACCCTGCTACTGTATGTGGAAATCTGAGGCCTCCGTTCTCGCTCCCGCCTGAACATCTCTTGTTTCGTCGACCGAGGAAACAGCCATTAGCACAACACCAGTCCTGTTTCATTCGCTGAACAAATCATAAATGTGGGCAGTGATTCTTCTGCAAAACTACAGACGACGGATAAACAGAATTTTCTTTGGAAAAACAGCTGCTGCTACAATGAAGGCTACAGGCTGTGACATAAAGCTAAACAAACAGTGGATGTCACTGCCAAACTGCATTAACTCCTTTTCACGTTGTGCAACATCAACACAATTTAGATGCCACTTGCACATATTTACTCCGATCAGTCCTGGAAGACGTGATGCAGGTGGCACTTCAGCAACCTCACTTGAATGGTCATAACATTAGTCTGACTCACTCGAAATTTTGCACGACTGCGGTTCCAAAACTCTGCGTTAAGAAATGCAAGATTGGAAGGTTAAAACCATTCGTCTCATGAGTTGAATTATGAGCTGATGAAAAGCACGAGCAGGAGCAAGGCGGAGGAACGACTGTCAGTCGGTCAGCGTCCTTGAATGCACCGCTTTCGTCCTTCAAGTTGCATGTTTGGATGTGACGAATTCATATGTGTGAGTTTGCTGTATGTCGATGTGTTGAAGTGAATGCACAAAATTTCAGGCTGCCAGTGTGTGTGTGTGTGTGTGTTTTCATTGTTTGGGTCCAACCTGCATCATTAATCAGGAATGTGAGAATGTGAGGCTCCTGTTACTGGGTCACAACAAGGGAATAGACTCAGTGTGTGTGTGTGTGTGTGTGTGTGTGTGTGTGTGTGTGTGTGTGTGTGTGTGTGTGACAAACGTACACACACACACTCAGTGTCACCTCTCTCGCTCAGGCTTGTCTCCTCTGAACCTTGCCCTCATGATAAAAGAGTGTTTTTGGTTTCAGAAAGTTTTTGCTGAACTATCCTTGCTTACACACACACACACACACACACACGCACAGCAATTCTCTTGCAATCTAATAATACATCTTTTCTGAGTAGAGAAGCTTGACATCACAACTGCGTGGCCTTGTTATTTAGGGAGATAAAAAGCTTTTCGTGTGGTTAAGACATAATATCGTATTTTCTTGGGATTAAAAATAATAGTTCTGCGGAGCTGTTATTTATCTATCATTATCCTCAGATAATTAAGTCATGGTTTTACTGAGATCCCATCATAACATGGACAAACTGAGCTCAGCGGATCAGACATTTAATATCTTCAGATGGTCTTATGACCAATTAAGTCGTAAGATAACTGGCTTACAGCAGGTTATGAAAATACAAGCTCGCTTTTATTATCGTCTCGTCAAAATAATGAGATTATTCAGTTTTGAGTGCAGAATAATGATTTGATATTTGTAACTGTTGTTCAAAAACAAGTCTCAGCACCACAAAAACACCAGCAAAGCTATGAAACAGGTTTAACAATCACAGCAGTTCCCATCTGTCTGCCAGGTCTCTCCTTGTCAACCAACCGAGAGCCTTTGTGGCTGAATTACTGACGAACAAAAAGAGATTTACCTCGGGAGCGTGTCGAGTCTCCTGCTGTGTTCAGTCCTGCAGAGACAAACAGAGACAGAGGAGAGTTAATAGAGGACCAGACTCTCTGACAGCAACTCAGATTGTTTTCAGGTCCTCTACACCTTTACATTCACAGCTCTGACTGACATCCACACAGACTCGCAGCGAGAGCAAGTGACTACCAGCCGTTATGGTGGAGCTGGTATTGTTTTCACCTTGTGAGGCTGTGTGTGTGTGTGTGTGTGTGTGTGTGTGTGTGTGTGTGTGTGTGTGTGTGTGTGTGTGTGTGTGTGTGTGTGTGTGTGTGTGTGTGTGTGTGTCACTGTGGCAAAATGTGGTCCTGGAGGCACCTACTGTAGCAGGAACTACCACAGAGGCGGTTTTTAGTAATTTGGCCTCTGCCTGCCTGCCTGCCCGACTGCCTGCCTGCCTGCCCGACTGCCTGCCTGCCTAACTGCCTGCCTGCCTGCCTGCCTGCCTGCCTGCCCGACTGCCTGTCTGCCTGCCCGACTGCCTACCTGTCTGCCTCTCTGTCTGCCTGCCTGACTGCCTGTCTGCCTGCCTGTCTGCCTGCCCTCTGTCTGCTTCTCTGTCTGCCTGCCTGACTGCCTGCCTGCCTAACTGCCTGCCTGCCTGCTTGCCCGACTGCCTGTCTGCCTGCCCGACTGCCTACCTGTCTGCCTCTCTGTCTGCCTGCCTGCCTGCCCGACTGCCTGCCTGCCTGCCCGACTGACTGCCTGCCTGCCCAACTGCTTCCTGCCTGCCTGCCTGCCCGACTGCCTGCCTGCCCAACTGCCTGTCTGTCTGCCTGCCTGCCTGCCTGCCTGCCTGCCTGCCTGCCTGTCTGCCTGCCTGTCTGTCTGCTTCTCTGTCTGGCTGCCTGCCTGCCCAACTGCCTGCCTGCCTGCCTGCCTGCCTGCCTGCCTGCCCGACTGCGGACAGATTTTGTTACCACGATAGCGTTGCAACTGTGCAACAGACTTTACAGGTGTGTAGTTGAGATCAAACCTGAGTCCGAGTTTTCAGATGGGTGTGGTCGGACCCATGAGTACCTGCTAAGCCATTACTACAACCCATTACTGATGTAGAAATGACTTCTGAGTTCTCATGGGTCAGAACGTCAACATGTTGACGGGCGTCGCGGCTGCTGTGATCGCAACATGGTCTCTAGTTTTTAATGTAACTCATACAGACGTCTACTCTGTCAGGTTTATTCTGGAAAAATCCTCACCGTCAACACTGTCAAGGGATGAGCGAACATTAAAAATCCTCTAGGAGCCATGTGTGTGTGTGTAAAAACGTGAAACCCAGCAGATGTTTTTACATGTGCAGGGTTTCACTGGGTTCACCAGGAGGCTCAGTTGGTACCTGACAGGTAGAGTGATAAAGTCCTGCTAACCTTGACTGTATGTGTCTGAAGTCAAGTGTTGGCCTTCAGTAGCAGCAGCCGCGAGATTCTTCAGGATGCTTTCGATTATTCAGCGAAAAAGATGTCCTCAGTTTTTACTGACGTATTTAAACTGACCATGTCCGTATGCAGGTCATGGAGGTCATTTTAAAGGGACGTTAAAGAAGGAAGTTTTCAACTCACTTTGAACCGTCACCGCTTCGGACAGCTTTTCCTCGCAGACATTGCGGTCCGGCGCGGGACAGTTACTCTATCCTATCCAAGAAAACCCATAAGCTAAGTAGCTCTCGCAGCACAGTCTGATTTCAGTTCCTTTGGTCAGCTCAGGTTCAGTCATTTCACACTGTGCCGACCGCTGAGATGTATTAGCTTTGATTGGTTTTTAGTTTTAGTATTTGCAGTGACAGATCTATGCTCCGCTGCTCTGGCCGCTGCTGTTCCTGACTACATGGAAAACTCACGAGCAGCAAAGCATGTTGGACTGTCATGTCATGTTTTCCTTCCATTTTCACATGTTTGAGAACACCATATAAAATGCAGTTATTGGAAGTGTCCGTCTGTTATTTTATGTGGTGAAATGTTCAGTAAAAAAAACAAACCTTGTGGCACCCTAGTCCTGTCCTTAAGGCTCCCCCAGGGTGCTGCGTCACCGACTTTGAAAACCACTGTTTGAGAAGTTTCTTTGTGTTCGCTTTTCAATTTCAATCAGACTTTGGAATCAATCTGACACGGGGAGGCATCGTTACATGGTAATCTGTCTCCTTTCAACCTCCTGCTCTGCTCACATTGATTTTTACCCCGACTGGATTATTCTCCTGAACATTCTCACATGTATGAAGTTGATTAGAAATGCGGTTAAGATTTTATAAATATGGGCAAGAAAACGGGTCGTCTTCAGGAGAAATCTAAATGGGAGATCGGGTTTCTCTAGTCCCCCACCCAGGGCTGCTCTGGGCGTCCCAGTGGCCTAGGGGTTAAGGCACTGACCGTGAATCACGATGTCCTCAGTTCATGTTGCACACCATTCCCCATCTCTCTCCCCTCTTTTTCTCTCACCTCCCCACAGGCCACGAAAAGGTACAGATCATCCCCTCCATCTTGCTACAGAAAGCCGACATTTGAACGCACTGAATAACACAGGACGCTAGCGACAGCGCGTCAAGATGACGGACGGGCGTCAGGGTGGGACGGTAACCAACTAAAGCAGGAGGAGGGCGGCACTGACAAGGAATTAAACTGCAGATCGGAGCTTTTTTAAAGAAGAAGTTTGCGATCATTTCCATCCCAAGACTTTATCCACAGTTTAACTTCAGTTCACGAAGGTGATACTGAACCGAGTTTAGACGACTCGATGACGGAATATAAGGAAGCAACAACAACGGAAGCTTGAGGTACCAGACAGTGTTTTCAGCTCTGAACCCGACGACCCCCGTGACCCCGTGGCTTTAAAAAACACCACGACACGCTGCAGTGCGATAAAACCGCCACCTCACACACACGGAGAATACAGTACAGCACACACAGAGCCTAGTCTGCGATTCTTCTCACGTTCACCTCAAATCCCTCGAGTGAGAAGGAGCGGGGAGACGATGAAGAGGAGGAGGAGGAGGGAGGAGGAGGAGGAGGTGACTGAAGGCACATTTACCATCTGTAATCAAAAGAACTCCATGTTGGACTGTCGCCTCCCCCCTCGTCTTATTCTCTCCCTCCTCTCTTTCTCCCTCTCTTCAATTTCCTTCCTTCTGTTACAAAGCATGACCGGCATACTGATGGCGGGATTACGCACGCACACACACAAGCGCATGCACACACACAATCTAGAGAGAGAAGTAATGACTTTCTGCCTTCTCTCTCAATTCGCTCCGAGCTACCAATTCCCACCGGGTTGCCCTGGTTGTGTGTGTGTGTCGTGTGTGTGTGTGTGTGTGTTTGAGCGAGTGAGAAACAAACAGAAAGAGCAATAGACACGAGGGAGGTAATACAACATCTCCAATTATCTGGGCTGGTGGTCTGTTTGGGGGGTTCAGTGTGTGTGTGTGTGTGTGTTGGCTGGATAATAAGACCACACAGCAAAGGTCTTCAGGCAGGTCGACGACCTGAACTTGAACCTGACCTCCAGACGCTCTGGTCCACCTCGACTCCAGGTCGGACTTTAAAGTCTTATCGTGCCCGTTCTGTGGACAAAAATTCATTTTCCACTCTCCTGCAGCGCTCTTGAAAACTGCTCTGGGAATTCTCCGCTCTTCTCTGTGACGCTACAGCAGACTACAGGCGCTTTTCTGTTAAAATTACTGTTAAATAGTCCGTCATAAAGCCTGTTTGGTTTCTTGTGTCTTGCCTGTTTCTAACCTGTCTCGCCTGACTTGAAGGTCTGTCGTCTTAAGGTCTCAGCAAGCTCACTGCGACAGCCTGAGCTCCATCTCCTCTGCGGGGATGCGTACCGTCCACAAACACTTCAGTTCTTCAGTCGGATCATTCCACTTCTTTTTTAGCTGCATCACTGTGCGCAACGTAACGCAGGGGAACGGGGAGAGGTGATGGAAGCGAACGGCAGCGGGACTCGCGTCTGTTGGCTCCTCTCACGCCCTCAGCTGCAGCGCTGAATATCGGCTAAAGCCTGGGACAAAGCTGGAGACCAGCTGAAACCTCCAAAGACCGGACAAACCGCTCATAGAGACTGTTTCCGCCAACTTGCACAGATTTTTTTTTTTCTGTCAGGAGGCGGCAAAAACCTTACAACCGAGTAAATCCAGCAGACAACACACTGAACCAGCGCTCACCACTGGACATCTGGAGCTAGACGACCACGCAGATCCACAGAGAACGCTGACTGTCCCGCGTCCTCGCACGTAAACCAAACATGGACGACAACCAGCACCTCGTATTGTTTATATGCAGAAGCATTTGTGCTGAAAAGGCCAAAAAAGGCCAAAAAAGGTGGGAAAAAAGCTCCGAGTTTGGGTGAGATCCTCCATCCAGGACCTGTGGAGCCTAAAGAGGGACCTGGAGCTGAGTGAACTTTGTGAAACTGTCGTCACGTAAAGCTGTTTGTGTATTCATCAGCACGTCTCCCTCAGGCGGTGGCTGCTCTGAAGGTGCACTGGACTGTAACTGGGCAGAGGAGTGAACATTTCCAATAATCGCAGGTTTATTAGAGAAAAAAACTTTGTAATAATGTTGAGTATTTATAAAAATAAATCAAAAAAGTCCTTAGCACCATCAGGGAGACTAAAGCAAATGAAAAAAAACAAAAAACCAGCCACATACTGCTGCGATGTCCCCGGATTGACCACGAATGGTCTCAGGTGCGTCTCTAGTCAGTGGTCGTAATGTTAAAACTGTAACCTGTGATTTCTTGGTATCTTCAGTAGGCTTTGATTTTTTTGGAATCCAAGTCCACTTATCACATTTTATTTGAATCACTTGTCGAATATCATTAAGTTTGTCTTAAGTTTACGTTTAAGTTTAACCTGTCAGAAATAAATACAGCCTTGAAAACTGGCTTAGGAACCACCGGGCACGGTTTCGTCTTCAGTGCCCTGCGCCCTATTAAAGGTGGTATTACAGGAAATGTGTGTGCCTTGGTGACATCCGCCCGCAGCCGAACCAGTCAGTCTACCTTTTTACAGTTCTCTCCCCCCCGTAACAGGTTCACCGGCGGTCGCAGGGAGATGTTACAGGGTGATGCGTCTTCTCGCTCGCTCCTCTTCTAGAAAATGTTCTTAACTTATAAAAAATTGATCGTTATCCTTCCTGCCATTATGGTTTCATTTGTCAAATCAACAGCACAACACTTGTGGTTTGCAATAGAATTGTGTTAAATGTGTCAGGCTTCGACACCATATTCTACTGCAGCGGTAAAAGAGAAGAAACGCTGACAAGAAGCGACAAAGAAGTCAGAGAGGAATCTGAGCCTTCCCCCTTTTCCTCTTAATCACAGTGATGGTGGAGCACATTAAGGTGAGATGTAAAAACAGTAACAGGCGGTTAGAGACGATAACAATAGTTTGTCGGATATTGGTTTAATTATGAGAGAGGTAGAGAGAGAGAGGTAGAGAGAGAGGTAGAGAGAGGTAGAGAGAGGCAGAGAGGTAGAGAGGTAGAGAGAGGTAGAGAGAGTTAGAGAGAGAGGTAGAGAGAGGTAGAGAGAGAGAGGTAGAGAGAGCAGGGCGATCGGCATCTGAGAGAATCTCCAGTTTCCAGATTCTGCTGCTTTTTAATATTGATGGCTGCTGAACCGACGCCTCCAGACACACACACACACACACACACTCAAAAACAAACACAGCGGCGCCACCAGGTCAGCTAGAGTGACAGGGGAGGAAGAGATATTTAGGGAGGGGGTAGGAGAGGGGAGGATGATGGGGTCAGAATTTTAAGTGCTGAAACAAAGTGTGTGTTACTGTGTGTGTGTGTGTGTGTGTGTGTGTTTGCGCACGTGTGTTTGTTTTCCACCAGTAAAAATCCTCCAATTCTCATTTCATGCTTCAGTGAAAAGCTTCTCAGCCAACCTCGTTTCTTCCCTCATCCTCACCTCCTCCTCTCTTGTTCTCCCTTTCTGTCTCCTTTCCTCATTACCTCTCCTCTCCTTTCATGTTTCCTTTCCTCTCTTTGCCTCCCCTCCTTTCTACCTCTCCTCATCTCTCCTAGTCTTTAACCCCCCCCCGTCGCTGGGACCGGCCTCATCCTGACAGTTGAGATTTCAATCCATCTCCCGTTCAGCGTTTCTGTCGTTTATCCTCTGGGCGTCGGGGGGTTGAGTCTGAGGTCCCACCCCGGCCGCTTGTGATGACACTTGACCTGACAAAACATTTCACTGATTCACTGATTCACTTAAAAAGGAATCGAAGTGTTAATCAATACTGAAGATAAGTGCTGTTGTAGGCAGTGTTGGGCCTGGTTTCACTGCATTGAACTACATTTCTCATTATTGTGGTGGTAGTTTACATTTAAACAGATAAATAGCTTCTGATGAAGTAAATCATGGCTATTTTTGCCATGTTGGCGTAGCTTAGCCTCAGTGTACTGAAGCCAAGCTACAGATGTGTACTGTAGCTTCTTTTAGCTTAGCTCACTTTCCAAGTTGCTTGTTGCTTGTTGTAGGACACGTTCTCAGCGGGTAGTCACTGTCAAGCGTGTCCCTGCTTTACAAGGTTGAGGCAGTGGAAGTAGGTGGCGTATTCTGGGATGGTGTCAGTCTCTGGCGACCGTGGTAACCATCGTCTCAACCACCAACAGGTTTCCCCACAGGACGCGAAAATCATCTCTGACCTTCATCCGAAACACACTTCACTTCCTCCTGCTGTCTGTCTTCACCCTGTTCTGTCAGTCTGAATCACTCTGCTCCATTTCTACTCAGCATGTCACGGCTAATGGAGCCCCGCGGACACACACACACACACACACGCCAACGCACGCCAACGCACGCCAACGCACGCGTGCACACACAGACAGTGACCCAATCAGTACCTCTCCTGGAGACAGCGCTGGAGAGTTTAATTCTCTTTCTCGCTCTTTGTGCGCGTTTCCGTCCAGTGGGGCATCATGAGATCATGTCTGACTGCTGCTGTTTTATTCAGTAGTTCAGATTCTGAACTGCACAACACACTTAGAGATACCAGCCGCGGTAAAATAAACAGATGTCGACTCAGGCTGGGAAACACTTTTTGAAATTATTGAAACCCACAAAAACCACACACACGCAACTATCTCCGCCAAAATACTCAGATTTCTTCGTCTTGGCAGCCACGTAGGAGCAAACTCCAAGCCCTGAGAAAAGTCAGCGATAGCGCACCGCGTGATGCTAGGGGATGATTAGAGGTGCATCGCGAGACAGCAGCCGAAATGCCACAAAAACCCGACAAAATGTTTTGCATATTCCTGTACCCAAACAGAAACGAACATTCAAAAAGAGTTTTCTTTTCTTATTTATAGTACAATAAACGAAAAAGGGAGATAAAAAAAAGGAGGAACGAGTTTGTCAGGGTAAGGTGGACTTCAGGTGAGCTGAGGCTCAGGCACTGCAGTTTTTCCGTTTTCAGTCAGTTTTTTATTTTTGTCATTCCTCTCACACAAAAGGGCCAATTCCACTCATAACAACAAAAAATCGAACCTGTTTAAAATCATGGCAAAGAAAGTGACAGACAGCAACTGGATCAGACTCCCTCAAAGCCAGACTTTTTGAGGAGCTTTACTGGAGAGTTCAACTTTTGACGTGTACGTTTTAGGCAGCGACTTTACCGATGTCCCAAGTCCCGCAAACTGAATGAGAAAGTGCGTCGCACCCGTCAGCATCGGCACCTCCAAAACTGTTAGAAATGACCATGAAAAACAATGGATTGACTGAGGTTTGGTTAAGTTTAGGAACAAAAACTACTCGGTTAAGGTCTGGAAAGCTTCGTGGCCAAACCACTACCATCTTACTGTAATTCAAAGTCTGCTTACTGGTTTTTTCTTGAGCTTTTAACTGAGCATCACCTCAAAGTCAACCATCCACACGTACTTCCTCCTCATTTTTGCGGCGTAGTCACGCATCACACTACTTCCCCGTTTGCCTCGGAGAGACAACAGTCGGAACTGTTACGACCGCCAGAGGTCCCTGTTGAGCGAAACGCCGAGGACGAACAAAAACCAGAGTTTGAAGTGATCAGGGTCTTCGAAGAGCAACTTCTGATCCCACCTCGGTGTGAACAAACCCCCAGTCACAAATTCAGAAGATGCGTTGAAACCCAGACTCAGCCACCCATACCGCTGACACTCCCACCCCCCTCACAGCTCTGTCAGATGGTTGCTGCAGCACGCCTCTACGTTTCCCCCCGAGTTTCTACATTTTCAGCCATAATACATCTACCGTGTATCTGCAATTCATAGAACCACAGTTACATATGTAACTTTCCTGATGCCAAACCACAAGATGGCGGGTTCAGAGCCGTTCTCTCCGTCCCGGTTCTCAGTCTCTCCATGTCCCTCCCTACTAATGAGAGTTGATTTCTGTGTTTAAACGGGAGCGAAGGCGACATTGCCTGGTTTGGGAGTGTGGCGAAAACATCAGATTTTGTCCGAAACTGTGGATTTTCTCTTCACCAAGCGGTAACTTCCTCTCGTCCTCTCTCTGTTACGCACCGATCGGCCACAACAGTAGAACCGGCCACTGGTTTAGAAGGTTTGACTGATCGGTGTGTAACAGCAGCGGCTGTCGTTGTGGATGTCCCACGGCAACGTAACCTATTGCAGCCTGCTTTTAGTTTGGCTCCACTGCTGCTGCAGAGACTGTCACTGTTTAAAACTGCTCTATAAAGAATTTAGATTCATTAAAACCACCGACCCCCCCCGCCATCTCCTTCCCGCTCCCTCCCTACATCCCTATCTCCGCGTCTCTCTGAAGGTCAGCCGCTCCAAAGCAGTGGTCTATAACGATTACCAATTTCATCAATTCTGATACAGCGAGGGAGGACGGGGGGAGGGAGGGTGGGAAAGGCGTTATCATGTAACAGCACAAGGATGGTGAACACGAATCGGAGCCGTTCTAGGATAAATTAAAAAAAAACAGCTAACTGACCTTCTGTCTAACTGAAACAAAGTGAAAAGGACAATTAAAGTGCAGGAGATTTATGAGGCGCTGATGTAAAGTCACTCTGCAAACTCAGAGGAGAAAACACTGCAGCATGTTTGGTTGATAAAGAACTGATTGGAAAGGCAACTGAGGTGCAGTTAGCGTCCCCTACAGGCTGCAGTGTGAAAAAGCTGGACAGAACAAACAGCGCAGTGATGATTTATTCTTAGAGCCTCATCGGTAGTGGATGAATATTTAGATCCAACATGGTCTAAATACCAGTTCAGAGCCTTTTTCCACAAGAGTAGGAATCAAATTCCGCTGGGGTATTTATGTAGTTTTTGGTTGACTTGAAAATATTTAAAATCACAAAATACTGGATGATAAAAATACTGGAATCAGCCTGAAACATACCCTCCTTTTTTTTTTTTCCTAGCATTGCCATTCCCGTGGCTGCTAAAACCTCTAAGTATCGAGGACATGGCCTTTGTGTCTTCAATGGTAGTTGGGGACCTAATATTTAACTCCTCCCTCCTCCAGGAAACAAGTTCACAGGTTCAACCGCAAGACCCTCAAGAACCTCTTCAAAACTCCCCAGCGGCAGAACGTCCCCCTGTTTCCAGCCCCGGACACGATATTCAGTCAAATCCGGCCTCTCGTCACACACACACTCAGCTGGTGTGAATGCACAGCCGGGGGTAGAAATAACAGAACACATTAAAAAATAATGCCGAGTGGAACTTAAGGTAGTCCTGCAACTGCACAGAGACACAGCTGAGCGAACCAGAAACACACACACACACACACACAAACGTACAGTACACGGCTTCGGTGGCTGTGTAGAAATGCCTTTCTGTGAAACACATGAGTCTCTGCTGGTCTGTACATCTGTACATGTGACCCCACTGACCTAACACACACAAACACACACACACACACACTCGCATGCTTCAGCACTGGCTTTCTAAATGAATCAGTATTAGAAAGAGAAGAACAAAGAGAAGAAAAGAAAAGAGCGATAATGTGAGAAAAAGTAAAAGTGACAAAAAGGAAGTGAAGCGGAGACAGAGAGAGACTGACAGTAAAGAGAGTGTGCGTGTGTGTTTGTGTGTGTGCGCGCTCCCTGCGGGTTCTGGCTTGTAATGAGTTCAAAGGTCACCAGGCTGTGTTGCCATGGTTTCAACCTTGGGCCGAGCACGATCAGCTGACTGGCTGTGATGATGTCATCGTGTGTGTTCAGGGTTCTGCGTTTCGCTCGGCAGCACCGCAGCCAGCCAGACGTCTGCTAACGGACTGGGGGCGCGGAGCCCCTTGCTGACCCCCTTTCAGACGGGGACCATCTCCCGTTTCTGGCCTCACCCACCTGTTGAACTCATGGCCTTTGCCACTCAAACACAGGTGTCATTTACATAAATGTTAGTCGTAGCCTCATTCAGACGGGACAGGTCAATGCTCGCGCGAGTATTTAATCTCCCGCCGCGGGTTGAGCGCTGCGTTGCCACAGCCTCTGCGCCAATCTGGCGGCTTTGCAAAGGTTACGGAGTCCGTCCTGGCATTTACATTAAAGGGACTCCAGCGCTTAATCAGACATCGGACCGACACGCACAGCTACCATCACAGCTACGTCATGAGGTGCAGGTTTGACAGGGGGGCTGTAACAGGTTGGCAAATTCTCATAAACAAAACGAGAAACCAGTCTGAGCTCACGAGGAGTCACAGTCACGTGTCCCCACACCAGCTGAAGACATGTCTGATGAAATGTAAAGAGACAGCAGGACAGCGCTGGAAATACAGTCAGAAAAACACAGACAGAACCGAGGGTTGAGAAGTCGAAGGACAAAGAGGTTGAGAAGCAGCTTCAGGCATTATTGTCATCATCACACGGAGGCGCACACACACACACACACAGTGTTACATGATAACAAGCTGTCTGTCCTGAAGCTCCTCCAGTTTTCTTTTCCTTGTTGAACAAACTAAAGACAAAAGAAGCTAAAATATCAGCGGATAGATTCCCAGTCCTCAAACCTCCAACAGGTCTGTGAAGAGCGGAGGGAAAACCCCCCAAAAAACACCGCCTCTCGCAGACACACACACACACACACTCTCTCTCTTTTAATCCCTACCTCTCTCACTCGGCCCCGTCATGTACCGACACAACAAATGGCCATCAGACAGACCACACACGCTCAGACATCAATAGGAAACCATCAGTAAGCAAAGCATCAATAAGCACGGTTCCATACCATAATTACAGCCCCTCACCTGACGTGCAGCTCACTTCATTACAGAAATAGGACTTAACAGCGGAGAAGTGGAAAATGCTGTGAAGTGACTGTTTGATTCCTTCTCCCTGACTCCCTGGAAACCGATCAGCATTGTGATCCCACAGGGCTGCGCCCCCTCAACACTGAGGAGTCGAGTCATCAGTTTAGGAGCCGCGTGTACCAGTGTCATGCTGTCACTCAGACCGTCGGACTCTTTTCCCTGTGTCACTGGATACGGAGCGACACAGGAAAGCGGGATGCAGGCTGCCAGGTCTTATAACCGCCTTGTCTGGAAGGGCCCGACGCCACGGGAGCGGGAGAAGGGCGATGGCCCTCATTTCGTCACCCTCGTTTCCGCTTGCTTCTAGCAGAGCTAGCTAAGTCACTAAACCGCTCGTGAACCACGACAGACGCCGTCCGGCGTGGTCATCTCTTCGGACGACGGCGCTGTCCGGACACTCGCGGGAAGGATGGTCTGTAGTGGTCAGGACACACGCTCTGTATTTGGTTTGAAGGGTTGCAAAATCTGATCATTTCACACTGTTTGGTTTATGAATTGTGTGAAAATATTCTGAAAATTTCATAAAGCCCAGGGTGACATCTTGCTTTGTATGACCAACAGCCCAGACGATCATTCATTTTACGATGATACTGAGCAGCTGGAATGATTATTAGTCGCAGATTCAGTTTCCGTTGGCTGACTAATCGATGTATTGTCTCAGCTCTAAAACACAGAGACACACTCGGCGCGTACACAGTCGGTGTGGAGACGTCTTGGTGGCCGGAGCCGGCGTTTCTACAGGTGACCCGTTGGCTGTCTGGGGCAAAAACTCAGTTTGCGTTCTTCAGCTAGATTTATCAATATTTTTTCTTATGCTGTCGAACACCTTCACACTGTGCCTGTAGTGACGGCTGAAGCCTCTAGGGGACGCTACCGTCACTGTTTAGGCTTCTCATCACTCAGGTTCTATTCATTTAGTAACTTTGCCTTTTTTATATTTTCTTGGAAAACATGTAAAATCTGCTTTTAGAAAAACTTATAAATATAAACTATTAGTTTATTGTAGTTCACTTAAATGATTTCCATCTTTTGTTTTGTGATAAAAATTCATTATATGATATTTTAGTTGTGTGTGTGTGTGTGTTTGTGTGCGTGTATGCATGTGTGTGTGTGTGTGTGTGTGTAAATCTGTGTTAATATTTGGAGAGTCGGGGTCAGTGCGTGTTTACATTCCAACGGTGGCAAAGTAGCCATCAGCCTCATTTACTTTTCTGTGTGTGTGTGTGTGTGTGTGTGTGTGTGTGTGTGTGTGTGTGTGTGTGTGTGTGTGTGTGTGTGTGAGAGAGAGATGGTGGGAACCCAGTGACCAAATCATAATAGTCTCTGTCAACAGAGTTCCCGCCAACACCAACTACTGCAGCTCACCCCCCCAGCCACACACACCCCCACCCACGCATGGTTCACTACAACACAAGCCACTGTAGCGGAGGAGAAGCGTCAGAGGCTTCAGACCCAGCTTCACCGTGTTTCTAACTCGTCCCTCTGTCGTCAGACCTCTCTGAGGCACGGACCTGTTCCTCCAGCGCGTCAGGTGTCCACAGGTGCGATCGGACCGAGGGTGACATGATCGCGGAAACCTCGTTGAACACGTGGTGCGGTCATGTCAACGTCAGGATGCTAACACGCTCGTGATGACAATGCTAACGTGCTGATGTTTAGCAGGTGTGGTGTTTCCCATGTTTATCGTCTTAGTTTAGCCTGTTAGCATGCTAACATTAGCACTAAATACAAAGTACAGCCGAGTCTGATGGGAACGTCGTTACTTTTGAAGGTATTTGGTCAAAAACCAAAGTATTACACCAATTAAAATGTTGACCCGAAGATGGCGCTAGAGGAAAAGTCAGAGGATCACCAAAGGCAGTAGGATTTATCTTCTGGGAACCGTGAAAAACAGTATCAAATTAACACTGGAGCACATTCTTGACTTTTTACCTACTTTTAACACCGTGTAACCAAATAACTGAAGGTCAACAACTCACACACTCGTTTTTGGGACCTTTTCAACTGCCTCTCATGGATTTCTTCGGTGAATGGAAGCGGCTCAGGTGTCATTAAGAGGTCATAACCCCTGTCTTTGTTCAGGGATTGACTACACACTTTTCCAATACAGTGGTTTTCCCTTTATGACCATTTGTTATTGCGTGACCAAAGTTTCACTCTTGGGAGTCACGTGGTAAACACCCAAGCCAGTTTCATTCACTGAGGAAGACTGCACCAAGTGCACGATAGCCTTGAAAAGCTAGTAAGTGACCCTTCGGGGCTCCGAGTACTTTCGGTATTTCAGTCTGGACCACAGTGGTGGGCCGACCAACCACCATGCTGCTAGGACAGAAAGATGTAAACATAATCCACTTTTACGCTCACGACATGATGAACTCTTTGGATGGCGGGTGTCCTGGCGGTGCATACCATATAACCGCAACGGTTCGGTTCCCGTGGGGGATCCTTCTTGTCATGCCCCTGTCTCTCTCCCCAAGCTTCCTATCTGTATCGTCGCGGTCAGCGTCTCCAAATTACAGTGCAAATGCTCACAGTTCATCCGGGAGCAAACAAAAACTACAGCTGAAACGATGAATCAATTAGTGAATCGTCCAAGCAAAATCAACTGGCAAATATTTTGAGAAGTGATTAATCGTTTCAGTCAGTTTTCAAGCAGGAGCGCCAAACTTTCACTGCTCTCCGGCGCAAGGAATTCCGGCTTCTCTTCCGCTGAACATCTTTAGGGTGTTGACTGTGACACCAGCCTCTGGACCAACCACTGACCTCAACTTTTGTCGCCCCTACAGTTTGGTTTTTCTTTACAATCCGTTTCACAGCCTCAGACTCTTGTTTCTCTCCACATTCCATGTCTTTGTTTGTTTTTATTGTTTTTCTATTTCTCCAACGTATTTCATTGCCTGTTTTGTATGTTAATAGTCCCCGTGAATATAAGGAAAAGACCAACATAAAAAAATCATTATTTAAATAAAAACAGAGTTGGGTGGAACAGCTTTCCTCCCTTCCTCCCTTCCTCCCTTCCTTCCTTCCTTCCTTTCTTTTTTTCCTATCCCTCCCTCCATTCATCCCCTCTTTCTTCCTTCTTTTCCTCCCTCTCCCTCTCTCTCCTGACTGACCTCAGTGTTGCGCAGCTAAAACACACACCCACGTGTTCTGCAAGCAGGAAGCAATAAACACACACACACACACACACACACACACACACACACACACACACACAGTTAAAGCAGCATGTGAAACACACACACTGCTGCAAACAAGTGTGACAAGTGTGAGTACGATATGGCCTAAAACTAATGCGAGGAGCTCATCAGTAAAGTGGAGCAACGCACACGCACACACACGCACATGCACACACACCCACACACACACACACACACACACACACACACACACACACACACACACACACACACACACACACACACACAGAGAGGGTAACAAAGCTGCTCTGAGTAACAGCTCTGACCACAGAAAGAGACACAGTGAAGTAGAGCAGAACTGAAGTATCTCTCTCTCTCACACACACACACACACACACACACACACTCACACACACACTCACTCACACACACACTCACACACACACACTTTGCAAATCAGCCCCTTAATGACGACCTCAGCGCAGCGGCAGCAGAGATGTTCTCGCAGAAGCATAAAAACTGAAGTAGAACAGAGTAAAGAAAAAGCAGTCCTGTACCTGCTGCTGCAGCTGCTTCTCCTCCCTCAGGACCTCCTCGCTGTCAGCAGGTGTTCTCCTCCCTGACCCCGGGGCAGGAGGACGAGGAGGAGGAGGACGATGAAGGCTCAGATCACACACTCATCCCCTCAACAAAGCCGTTGCTGCCGTTCCTTTTAGCTAATCCACCAAACTTCTCCTCACACTGACATGTCTTCCTGTGTGTCTGGGGAGAAAGACAGAGAGTTTGTGGGTGAAAGGGGGGAAGAAGAAGCCTCTCTCAGCCCCCTTTTCCTGCTCTGTTCCAGCGCTCTGACTTTGTAACACCCCTCCCTCCCGTTCTCTGCCGCTGTCTGTGTCTAAGGGCGTCCCAGAGTTCCTCGGTGCAGCCGCCGCCGAGCTGCTGCTGGTAAAGCCATCTGTTGCAACACGTCTGCCTGCCTGCCTCTACACTTTCACTCTCCCTCCCTCCCTCCTCTCCCTCTCTCTCTCTCTCTCTTTCTCTCTCTCAGGCTGGGAGAGGGGCGGGGTCTTAGCTTCGCTGGCGGCCAATGGGGAGGCTCAGAAATCCCTCTCCCTGACTGGACCAGGAGGAGCCAGTAGCAGAAAGGACAAAATGAAATAAATACGAGGGGAAAAGGGAGAAACACAAGAGGCAAATCTGCGCTCGCGCTCGCGCACGCGCACGCGCAGGGGAGGCGGCCAGAGTAGGACAAAGACAGACAGACATTATGTGGCCAAAAGTATGTGGACGGATACTTCGGTGTTCCTGGAATCTCCCTTGGAGAAGCAGCTGTGTGCTGCTCTTTATCAGAGGCGGGGAAGTTAACCTGACCCACGTTTGCACAACCGCAAAACCGACCGGCCAGTCCTCAACCTTAGAGACTTTTCTCTTGTAAAAACAAAAAGACTGTCTGAAAACTCTTCAACTTAAACAAGCCGTCACCTGTCAACATTTGTTTTCATGTGTGTAATGGGGACCTTGCTGCTGTTGGGGTCACAAAGGTGAGATTTGTGCATTATGCACATTTTATTTATATATATATATATATATATATATATTAAATAATATATTCTACACACACACACACGCACAGATGATACATTGGGGGCGATTTGGGGTTCGGTATCTTGCCCAAATACACGTTGGCATTCAGACTGGAGGAGCTGAGGACCGAACCACCGACCTTCCGGTTAGTGGACGACCCGTTCTACCTCCTGAGCCGCAGCTGCTCTGCTCTTGACTTTGACCATTGTCTTTTCTATCTCTCCTGAGTTCAGACTTTGGGAAAGTGCAAATTGCTAAAGCCCTATAAGCTTGCTGATGATTCACGGTTTTCGTTGATTTTTTTTTTTTCCTATAATACATAGAAAGACTAAAACTCACCTTCATTGGTTGTCAGATCTTTACACCGGCCTCCTGTTGTCATTTTAAATTCTACTGTTTGTTTATAAAGCACTGACTGATTTAGGGCCAAAATATTATTCTGAACTGCTGCTTCATTATGAACCGTGCGGACCTCTCACATGGCCTGAAACAGGTCTGCTCACTGTCCCCAGAGTCAAAACTAAACCTGGAGAAGCAGCGAGCAGTTTTTAAATGGACCACAAATCTGAACAAACTCCCAGAATCCATGAGATCCCTTCCAACTCTCAGTTCATTTAAATCAGGGCTTCTGTTTGCCACTGCATTTTATTAAATTCAATCTGGGATGATTTATTCATACCTCGCACAGCACTGCAATTTGTATTCTCCTGTTTTATGTTTTATTCTATTTTAGCTTGATCTTCTGTTTTATTTTAATCTTTTAAATCCCATTTAAATTTGTCATTTTATACTGCCTTGCAGTTCTTTTCTTACTGCCTTCTGTGTGTGATGTAAAGCATTTTAAACTGCCTTGCTTTTGAAAGGTTCTATACAAATAAACTTGCCTTGCCCAAAGCAAGATTTAAATATCATACTTCATATGTGCAAAGCAGTTGAGCAGGAATGATAAAAAGGAAAACAACCTGCTCCACTTGCAAGGCTGTCGTTGTAAATATTTAAGAAATATAATGTTTATGTACAGCTATTGATTGTCAGCACCGGATGATGATGACGAAGTACGGCGCGGCCACTTTGATAATTAGCTTCAGCAGGGGGCCGGGCAGAATTTCCGCTCACCAGTTCATCTGTTCGTGCCGTTTGTGTGTGTTGACGTCAGCCTGACATCTGCAGACATCCGGCTAGCTAGAGTTAGCTACCTGGCTACACGGCTCAGCCAATGTGTCCCGTCCGATCCCATGACTACACATTCTCATGACGTCATCAGAGATGACAGCTCATCAGTGAACACAAGCACAGAGTGGGGATCAGCGTGCACAGGCGGTTTTCAGTCAACCCCTCTAAAAGCTGCACTCGCACTCGGCGGCCGGAAACTGCATCAGGTGCAAAAACAGATTAACTGTTCACACCACAGGTTACGGGACTGTGTTGACTAAAAATGGCTAAAGAAACATAAAGAACATAACCTTTTTGTGCATGTTGTAGTAGGCTAACTCGATTTTTGGGGGTTGTCCTGGCGGCCTAGGAGTTCAAGACGCTATTTAAATAATCTCAGCATCCGCACTTCAACTTCAGCTGGGGGCCTTGGTTCTACATCATCTCCTCTCTCCCTCCCCTCATTTACCGCCAGTTCTTTATCCAGTAATGGCAGAAAATACCCCCCAAAATGTATCGCCCAAACCTTTAACCTTTAAGGTTTTATAAAGATCTATCGATTACAGAAGAAAGAGCGTGTCCAATACAGTTACTGTGCCAAGCGACAGGACTTCAAATAATCAGATGCCACAGGTGTGTTGACATTTAGAAATGGTCTAATTTCCACATTGTTCCTAAGATTGGAAAATGTAGTTTTTGAGGTGTTTTTAAAATGAAAAACTTTAAACACAAGTGCAAAATGATCCCAGATCTGTAATCTGTGGAATCATTTTTATATATCCAAATATGACGAATGAGATCACTGGGGTTTTCAAGCATCACTGAGATGTATAATTGTGCGTCATCTGCATGACAATGGTTTTTGACATTGTGATGACTGATGAGGTTTCCCAGAGGGAGTGGGTGTAAAAGAAAAGTTGCTTAAAGGGTCTGAGAAATTGGTAAATCTGGCGACCAAGGCGCCAAATTGGCAACACTGTCTGCAAACGGCCCCCTGATGACGCAATAGAGACTGTTTTGAAAGAGCAGCGGCCAATGGGGAAACTCCAACACTTGGCCGGCCGACCAAAGGTGTAACTCTGTAACTCACTCACTCGTTCGCTCACCCACTCACGGATATTTGCCTTTATAGGGTTGGCCCCACTTTTGCGGTGCAGCCAAAAAAAAAAGCCAAACACTGACTAAGCGCCAGACCTTATCACCCAACATCAGTGTTGGACCTCACTAATGCTTTTTGTAGGAACAATTTCCTGCAGCACGGTCAACATCTGCTGGAAAAACTTGAATCCCGAAGATTTTGTTATAGCAGCACACAATGGTGTTGCAATCACTGGTTGCCCTGTCACGTATGGATCGAATGTTTGGTTATCTATATACTTCTGACCATGAAGTGTAAGGCTGAGTGAAATGCGGAGTGAGAGAAGAAGAAGAAAAGCAGGATGAATGAGGGGGGGGGGGTTGGAGTGGTGGATCGAAAGAAAACAGAAAGGGAGGGAGGGGTGGTGAGGAGGTGGAGTGCAGATTGTAATGGAGCTGTTGGCAGAGCTCCTGGCTGTTCATGGGTATTCATGTAGCTGGTGGCTTCAGTTAAATGGAGCGAACAGAGAGAGAGAGAGAGGAAGGGGGGCGGAAGGGGGATGGGGGGTGGGGTGCTGAGTTTCAGCTGAACAAGAAGTCTGCTTATGCCCTTTCCAATGAACACCATGCAAACACAGAAAGGTTTAACTGTGAATTGGAATACATTAAATTAAATTAGACTGAAAATGTGTGTTCTAAATGCCAAAGAGGTTTCACGTGTTCAACAGGTTTAGGAGTTCAGCAGGTGAAACCCTCTGTTCAGACAGAGTCAGGTTACAGAGTCAAGAACTGCAGACAGCATAGTCTCCAACAGCACAACAGCTGAGTGCACTTGAAAAGAAGACAACCTTTAAAACTCAACCAAACTGTGAGAATACTCAACATCACTCATTTAAAAAACTCTCTTCATCTTTGCCGACCGTCTTCCTTCAGATTCACTTTGTCAGCCGAGTCAAACCAGGCTTTCTCTCTGGAGGTGGTAGGACTGAATTTGGTAATGTATTTTTATTAACAATGTACGGGCCAGCGTCCCTGTAAAATAACACATGGTTCAGGCTGGAAGTAGGATTAGCTTCTAAGATTTCAGGCAGGGCTGTACGGCGTAGTCCGACTTTACTTTCAGAGTGGACAGACTGAAGCGTGAATGAGATTAGGGAGCGGAGCGAGCATAAGATTATTTTTGATCTGGTGTGATCAATCAACCGACTGCTGAGCTGAAGCACAGAGACTGACAATCGCCAACCAGCGAGCTGAGGCGTATTCCCGGCTGGCTAGCATGTTAGTGATTAGCTCGCCAGCTACCGTAGTTGACTAACTAGCCCTGCAAGTGCTCCCCACACCACCAAGTTTCTAGTTTTACTGTGCAGCAACACCTGGCTGAACTTCGCTGTGCTGCTTTGTGGTCTGACCAGGCCTTAAGACATGGTTTTAGGGTTTAGGTTAGAATAAGGTTTAGGTTCGGGTTAGTGGACTGTACTATGTCAATGAGGGTCCTCTCAAGTAGACAGAAATACAGACCTGTGTGTGTGTGTGTGTGTGTGTGTGTGTGTGTGTGTGTGTGTGTGTGTGTGTGTGTGTGTGTGTGTGTGTGTGTGAGAGAGAGAGAGAGAGAGAGAGAGAGAAGAAGGAGAGAGACAGTGTCTGCATAGCTAAGACCAACAGGACAGTAGAGGAATGGTACCATCTGGAAATATGCCCAAGTGAATGAACACACACACACACACACACACAAAACATATACACACATGCATACACACACCCCTCCTGGGTCTTTGTGCAGTAAAGCATCCTGGGAAAGCAGTTGACCAGCTGCTGCAGCCTCGAGGCGTTTACAGAAAAAACTGCACATTAAATCACGACCGACTTACACTTATTTACTCAGCGGTTTGTTTCCTGCACAGCTCAGTACTGTAACACAGTGACAAGTCTGTGACAGCAGACATACAAACAAATAGAAGAATTCATCCAAGAACGCCAGGACCGGCCGTCGGTCCGCTCAACACCTTGGTTTAGTGCGGGGTGTTTGGACAACTACTGAACAGATTGTTCTCTGTTCACTGTGGACATTCTTCCCCACATGAACTCTGTCTCCTACAAAGTCAACTCAGTGTCCACTTTATTAGGTACACGCCCACGGTCTAATGCAATCCAGCTCAACAGCTCTGTGATAACATTTATCTTTACAAACTACATAATAATCAGTTTTTGTTGACACTGTCGAGAATGTGTCGTCCTATATTCGTGCCAAAATGGTCCTTGCTTTTCACTACACTTTTGCATGTGAATGAAGACTACCTCATATACCCTGCATTCTTTCTGAGCACTGGTGGTGCATGAATAAAATTGATTCTATGCATCAACTGCAAGTTGCGATTAGCCGCATTAAAGCTCCTTAGAGTCCCTCTCCAGCCGAGGCGGTTGTTCTTGTAGACTCTCCAAATGTTACTGGGGTGTTTCGTTGTGTTTTTCTAACAAAGCAGTCTGCTCAGATTTCATGTTTTGTGGTCCATGAATATTCCCCACAAACACCCAAGAGACGTATTAATTGACAGCAAAAGTCATTACAGACTCCAGTATTGATATTGTGTCTTACAGGTCATGGTAACCACAAACCACTACTAAGGCTTGCCCTACCTGTTCTGCTGATGGTTGAGAAACCAAACACTGATTGGCTTCCCCTTTACTATGTCGTGCACATTTTTCAATCAAGTTGACACATTTTCAACCTGCCTGAACATGTCTTTGCCTCAGTTTGAACAACCTAAGACCAAATCCAGATCTTTTCACACCTTTCAGTTGACTTTGTAGGTAATCCTGCTACTTCAAACACATTTAAATTATGATCATGACATTTGATGGTAGATCTGTCCGACACTTTTGCCGATAGGAATATATCTGGACAACTCCATAGTTTCGATTGTCATGACATTTCCACTCGACTGCTCCATAGTAAACGAGGCAATACGTTGTCGCTCAGTGCCTTTAAAAACAGCCCATATCAGTGTTTTTAGCCGTTCTAGCAGCATGGCTCTAGGGAATTTCAGTCTGCTAGTCACTCAGTTGCTCCTCCACTTTGGTCAAGACTGAAATATTTCAAAAACTATTCAATGTTTTGCCTTCAAATTGTGTAAGGACATTCACAGTCGACTTTGGTGATCCTCCGACTTTTCCT
Organism: Xiphias gladius; assembly: GCF_016859285.1. Taxonomy (NCBI): domain Eukaryota; kingdom Metazoa; phylum Chordata; class Actinopteri; order Istiophoriformes; family Xiphiidae; genus Xiphias; species Xiphias gladius. The sequence goes on along the minus strand of NC_053417.1, from coordinate 28,870,239 downwards.
CCATCACCATGTGGTCGACATTTGTGGTTTTGAGTGAAATATCTTGACAATTATTGGATCGGTTTGCTGTAAAATTTGGTTCAGACATGTTCCCCTCAGGTTGAATCGCAGTGAGGTTGTAGTATGTAGTTGGTGATCCTCTGAGTTTTCATCTAGCGCCATTATCACGTCAAAGTTTCAATTTGTCGAGTACTTTGGACAAATTCCCATCTGCCTCAGCTGTACTTTGATGTTAGTGCTAACTAGTAAATGTTAGCATGCTAACATATGCTAAGATGGTGAACATGGTAAACATTATATATAAACATGTTAACATGCTGACGTTAGACACAGCAGTGCTTTGAGCTAAATGCTAAGTACAGCCACACAGAGCCACTAGCATAGCTGTGTAATCAGTCTTTGATTTGATTAGCCTTCCAAAGCCATAACAAATCAGTTACAAAAAAGTATTCATGTGACATTTTCTTGCTCTACCAACGCTATGGTTAGGATCTGGTTACGTTTAGAGACAGTTTGGGAAAGATTTTGGTACCTGGAAGTATCTGCATATTTCTGCATGTTCCCTGTAGACATATTTTGTATTCACATGTGGTGAATTCTGTAATTTGATTGGAATCGGACCGGCTTTAAGAATAGAAATGTACAAAAATGACACCAACAGTGACTATTCAGCAACACAGCTTTTTTTTTCCACAGCACCAAATGGGCTTGTGGAACCTGAGAGCCACCACCTAACTTGAACAAAGTAAATCACAGAACAGGTCCCAATCCAACACTTCAGCTTCTCCGTTTAGTTAGAAAACACAATTTGGACATAAATCCTGTTTACTGTGGAGTGTTGATTTTCTCTTTAGGCTCCCAGCAGACCCTGTAGCTGTCAATACTATCGACAATGAGACAAATGGCCCTGCGCTCCGGACTCTAAAAGCATTGCAGAGTCTGTTAAAATCACTCCTGTCAGCCTCAGTCCGCAGAGCTCCTGAATCATGTTTAACAGCAGAGCTTTGTATTGTTTATACTGGTACAGTAGTTGAAGCACACTCGCTGGGGACTGCAGAAAGTAAACTGTGTTCATTCTTTCCTGACAGAGAGTATGAACATAAGCACTGGCTGTCTTTGTGAATAAAGCCTAAAGGATCTGCAGGGTAGAGGGGTTTAATAATGATCGTTAATAGAGCAGTGCTCAGCGGACAGGGATGCTGGTTTGAAAAAGGAAGGTTGCTAGTGACGAATGGGTCACGTTTTCTGGCTTCATATGAACGCAGACGCGCTGTTACCTAACTTCATATTCAACCCTCTAATAACGACCACAGGCTGAAAACATCTTCGGGAGGTTCTAGAAAAGTCTCTTTCTCCGCTGCCAAGAAAAAAACTCAACAGAAGCAGGCCAGACATTCCAGTTCATTTACATTCAGCAAATCCAGAACAGTGTCATTACATGACTTTCTAAATTATCCCGAACTTTAGCATTGTCTTTTAGCTGGACTACTCAAGAAGGAGCAAATTATTTGACTGTGAGGCTTCTGGTTCTGAAAGTGTTTTTTTCTGCGCTTCGAGTTCCTTTTTAAAACATTTTTTCCCTCTGCAATATTTTTTCGATGAAACTTTGAACCACCAAATAACAAATTTCATTCTGATAAATCATGTTTTTGGGATCTGGACTTGTGGACATCACCTGGTCACCAACATCAAAAAAGTGTGTGGGGGAGGAGGGGGATTCAGACACTATTAGAAAAGTCAGACAAGCACAAAGTGTCCTGTCCACAGTTTTACAGATGTTTCTTTTATAATGGCGGTCTATTGGGCTTTTAAGTTGCAGTGCTGCAAGAGGTCACCAAGCGGCAAGGGCCACTCACTCACACTGTATCAAGCTCTCTTCATTTATTCATGGTTTTACCTGAGTTTGTGTGATATGACGATATCTCCTGAGACACGATATAAATTAGTGTGCCATCAGATTTTTCCATAACGTTTGTCATATTGGAGCTTTATGTGGTTTTGGCGTCAATGAGGTGAAGTATTTTGATCTGTCAGGACTAATAGTTGACCTTTCTCCTAAGGCTGTTTTGGACACAGTGGCGTCCATCTGACCTCTTATTTCTGAAGCCTAATTTTTTTTAAGCTCAGCGTTTCATAGTTCGTACTGGTGAGTCAACCGGGTGAGTTTCGTGACAGTCAGGTGAATCTGTCCATCAACGGATTCTCGGAAGCCTAACTCTGCCCGCTGTACTGCTGGCCAGCAGAGCTCGACTGAACTGGTCATTTTCCTGTCCTAATTTGGGTTAATGTATTATCCAGCTATGAATGAGCAGACACGCACTGTTAATCTATAATCTTCAGTAAGTATTTCTTCTTTAAAAAAGTGTTCTTATGCGTTCCCCTGTAGATGTGGATCGGTGGCGCAGTGGAATAAGATACAAACGGCTGTGTATCATTGTCTGTTTCAGGGTCTCAAATCCATAAAAGCGAAGGTCCATCATGAGAAAGACGATTCATCCAGAATGTTTTATTATCTCAGCCCAGGATGAAAAGTGTTGGTTAGCAGTCGTCTTACTGCAGAATGGCTACTGCTGCCGCAACACACTGAGGGGAAAATACTGCAGATAGACATCTAAACACTGTGTCTGCGTGCGTGCGTGCGTGTGTGTTTTTCTTGCGTGTGTGTGTGTGTGTGTGTGTGTGTTTGAGGGAGAGAGAGATGGTGATGAATGAGTGTGCTACCCGCCCTGCGGGGTAATTCATTTCTCAACCTGAACAACACTTACTGTCAGACTGAACAGGATTAATAGAGGACCTCAGCCTGCACACGCGCACGCCCACGAGCGCACATACAGAGGTGACTGCAGCCAGACCAGGTCATTTGAGACCCAAATTCCTGCGGTTCTGCAGGAAATGATGTCATCAGGCGTCGAGCAGGAAGCCCCGACACCATGATGACATCACCCCTGGAGGACCAATGAGATCATGGGCTGACCCTCAGGCACTGACAGACCTTTTGATACCCAAGAAATGTAAATACAGATTTTAATTTGATGACAGGACTGAGAGTCACACAATGCAAGTTCAAGGGTCAGTTCACCCAAATTACGAAACAACTTCCCACTTCCCCTGGCGTTAGAGTCGTGGAGGGAGTTCAAATGGTTTTATTTGGTAAAGCTCTGAGATATCCACCTTCAATGCAATAGAGGTGAATGAATGTTTTCGACTGAATGGACATGAATGTAAGTCCCCTGGCTGAATCCCCAGTACAAAAGATGGACAACTGTGCTAGAAAACGTCCGGTTCCTTGACCAGAAGTCAAAGGTACGAGCCTGCGGACATAGAAGCCGAACTAAACTCTGCTACAAACTCCTCTAAAGACGACCTGAATGTGAAGATTACACTAAACCTGACAAAACATGAATCTGTTTAGATCAAACTTTAAGATTCTAGGTCAGTTTTACATGATTTTAACAAGCATGGCGATGTCTTTTGTTCCCAACCGCAGTAATGAAGTGTTCTGAAGTCCCTACAGCTCTGACTTCTTCCCCATAGAAATGGCAGCTGAGGCTCAGGGATATTGTAGGATTTAAAGCCGTCTGCAGTGCCTCTCACATAAAAACCTGATTTCACGGAGACAAAGACTAAATAATTAAAACTAGTGGTCAGAACATAAAACTACAGGACTGTTAGATTATCCAGGAGAGTGTATTTCTATGTTGAGGAACGGTGAGGGGGTCATTACAAAAAAACTTGGGGAAATGGGGATTTACATTGCAGCTCCTGCCACTTCTCTATGCTAAAAGCAACATCTCATTCAGAAACTGTGTCACGGTTAATCTTGATAATCCACAGACCGCACTGAGTGTGTTTGTGTGCGCACAAGTATCTCAGTTATAATCAGATTTTTGGAGTATCCTGGTTACGTGTTTGCACATGTCAAACATATCTTGTTTTTTAGAAACCTCGATAAACCCTTATCCCGAGAAACCTGAATATGCCAGCTGGAGTAATCTGATAGAAATCAGGATACTGTGGCATGTAAACACCTGATCCAGGTTTCTGATACTGCCAAATCCAGGCATCTCGAAACCAAAGCGGGCCCCTCCTCAACTGCTGAAGTAACTTAGTCTACATAGAAATGACAGAGCACATGCATGTGGAGGAGGTGAGGAAAACCCTGCACACAGATGTCCTGGATTATATGAGAATTATGTTACCGGCAATATAAATACCCAAGTCCACGCAGTCGCTATGTCCTGAACGTGATCAAAACCAGGTTTAAATCATAATCCAGGACTCTAGTGAGCACTTAGACACAGTAACTGGAGTGTATTTTTCTGGAGGTAGAAATGACAGCTGTCCACACTAAGGTGTGTTGAATCCCTGGAGTAACAGCGATATTTTCTATGGAGAACCACATTAGTGCTCAGACTTGAGTGGAGACCAAGCCACTGGATTCATTCCCTCACGTGACGTAGCTTTTCTTGTTAAACTTGCTTTTGAATTCACATACTTCCTTCACATGCAGAGGAAAGAAACAACCCTAAAACTATCTCCTCTGGATCCTTTGGACAAAGATTGTTTTAATTTTCATCAATTTCTGCTCCTGAGAACCAACTCTTGGACCGACTCATTGTGGTAAACCACACCTCTCTCTTCTCGTATTTTTTCTCATGTGTCCATTTGCATGTATTTCTATTCTCGTTCTGTAATGAGTCATTAAGGAGAAAAAGAAATCTGAGTGCAGCAACCACACATGGGTTGTGATGCTTTGTCTTCACAACGTTATATTGCTTCATTCTTTAGGGAAAAAACCGATTCCAACATCAGTAGTCATGGATAAAAGAAGTATTAAGATTTGTTATATTTTAACAGGCAGAACAATCTGTGGCCCACTGACCTTGATAATCATCAGATTGGATGTCCATTTTATTCAGAGTGGTATCACTCGACAGCTTGCTGCCGCTGAAAAGTGGGTAGAGCCTGAACCAAACAGTAATGTTTGAGTTATAATGTTCGAGTTAACGTAATTGCTATTTTTCCGACTTCTAACTAGCGTTTCATTCAAAATCCAAGTTGTAACTACGACTGGGACACTCAAATGCTTCTAAGGTCTGTGATATATCTAGTATGTTGCACAGTAATGCTTAAATGCGTGGCAAAGCAAATTGATGTGGATGCCTCATGACACCCAAAGTTGGTCATTGAAGATATCCATCCATCCATCCATCCGTCCATCCATCCATCCATCCATCCATCCATCCATCCATCCATCCATCCGTCCATCCATCCATCCATCCATCCATTTTCTGCTGCAGGTTAAGCAAGGCACTCCAGATGTCCCTCTCCTCAGCTCCTCCTGGGGGACCCCGAGGCGTTTCCAGGCTAGAAGAGACATGTAGTCTCTCCAGCGTGTTCTGGGTCCACCACGGGGCCTCCTATCAGTTGGACATGGCCGGAAAACCTCCGATGGAAGGCGCCCAGGAGGCATCCCGATCAGGTGCCCCAACCTCCTCAACTGGCTCCTTTCGATGCGAAGGAGCAGTGGCTCTACTCTGAGCTCCCTCTGGATGTCAGAGCTCCTTACCCTTTCTCTAAGGCTGAGCCCAGCCACCCTGCGGAGTAAACTCATTTTGGTCCCTTGTGTTTGCGATCTCATTCTTTCAGTCACGACTTTAAATCTCGTGACCATCGGTGAGGGTTCGAACATAGAATACATCGACGAGTAAATCGAAATCTTTGTCATCTGGCTCTTCACCACAACTGTCCGGTACAACGCCTGCATTACTGCCTAAGCTGCACCAATCCACAGCAATCGCTTGCTGCCTGGTCAAGGACTTTAAGTATGTTGGGGTCATTCAAGATAATTAAACTAAAACTGACATGTTTTGGATGTTAAAGTTCAACTGATACTGGCTTTTTGAGGACGACACTGATAGTTGAGAATTGAAAAAAATGGATAACTACAAATCAGTCAATACTCATATTTTACATAAATATATAAGATAAACTCACATCTGTGATAGAGATCTCTTGATTTTGTCCTCTCCAGAAAATCATATTTTTGCCTGGATGGTCATAGGAATCTGTGAAACATCAGGAATAAAACATGAGCACAAACAGCTGAGGAAGAGGCTGTAACACACAGGATTAATGAGCTCCGGTAATCCAGTGTCTCTCGAGCAGAATACAGAGTCATGAGAGACTGGTCTGATGTATGTGTGGGTATTCTGTGGCAGCCTGGGTTGGTTTGAATGTGATTTAATGAAGGTAAAAGACGGTGGAGAATTTAGTGTGATGGCGCCGCACTCTGACACAAGCCTTCTCAGATCAGAGGCTGCGGATTATTCAACATACGTGTCCTGCTGCATTCAGATGCTGCAGGGATCTAATGAACTGTGCTGTGGACAACAGATACTGGGAGAATCACTCATATGAACATGTGGATAAATGCAGACTGATTTACTGACGTCCCACATTAAAGGGTTTTTTTTATGACGCAGGTTTAAACACATCTACTGGCTGAGGAGTGTTTTATCTGATTAGTTCCCTAAACCCTGAAACCAGGCTTTAACCCCTCAAACAGCCCTTTTGGGTTGTGAAGAACAGCCAAAATGTCCCCACAACAAGGGTCTCAAACCAAAATTTGTCCACACAACCATAGAAAGACATGTACTCTGCAACAGAGCCTCTCTCTCTCCCACACACACCAACACACTCGAGGACCCCCCAACCCGTCCATCAGAGGAAGCTTGTTTCTATTCAATGAGCTGCAAATTAGACTGACCCTTTCCTACAACCCCCAACCCCCACCAACACACACACACACAATCCTAGCACGCTCTGTGCCCTCTCTCTCTATCCGTCTTGGCACTTCTTCGCTCTCTTTTCACTTTGCCTCCTCTCTTTAGAGACCCTGTCATGCCCTGACACACAGAATGGCCATCAGTCAGACCACACACACACACACACACACACACACACACACACACACACACACACACACACACACACACACACACACACACACACACACACACACACACACACACAGAGGGCAGACAGACATGGGAAATGAGGGGGAAAGGGTCATTAACTCTACAAAAGAGGCAGAAAAGGCAAAAGAACGGCTAAACTAGCAGCTGATGGATGGAGAGATGGGTGAAGATGGTGGGTGTGAAGGAACGGAGGCATGGACAGAAGATACGCTGACTGGACCCGTGGATGAGCAGATAGATGGGAGTTTAGGTGAAAGAGTAGAATAATGAATAATGTGTACATATCTGGATGAATATATGAGCAAGGATGGACTCAAAGACAACATTCTTGATTTTTAAAGGCTTAAACACATTCATTATTCATTTTATAAAGCTATGTCCATTTTATTTCAGTAACCTTGTAAAAAGTGAACGCATTGATTTAAATGTTGTGAAGGCTGCTGCACCTGTTCGTGATCTCTATAAAAGATTTTCTTGCCAAATCAGTTTCTACTGTCACAGAGCAACCATTGATATTATTGTTTTATCATGAAGCAAAGAAACGCACTGCATTAAAACACAAGACGCACAGATTAACATGTCGGCAAACACCTCTCAGCCCACCACACCTGCATCTTAATGAAATTCCTGCCAATTTGCCAGCAAAAACAAGCTTGCCAAATAGGATTTGGCTGCAGTCGACGTTTCAACCGCACTGTGCAGTAAATTGGGCTGAAAAACATATGAACACCAGTGGCTGGCTCATCAGAGAAAAAAACGGGAACCAAATCCAATGCTGCTTTTTCCATCTGCACCATGTATCGCACCTGAATCACGACTAACTGGCAGCTGTCGAGCACCTCCCTGATATCTATCAGCCAACATTGATCATGGAGCCTGGTAAATAGGCATAAAAGCACTGAGACTGAGCTGCGAGAAGCCAGGTGACTTATTCCTCATCTTCCTCTGTTCAAAGCCTCTACGGCTTAATGAAAACCCAAGGTTTTATTCTTTTTCCGGATGACCTGAGGAATTTCTTGCTTATCTTGGTTCTCAGTTCATTCGTCCTCCATCTCACCTTGGAAAAACTGAGCGCTTAGTGGGGAATCAGACAGAAAACAGCTCTGCATTACAACAACAACAACATGGGGGCTGCGGTGGCGGGGGCGCGCTGTTTAAGGTACCGGTAGGACATGAAATACGACGGAGTCACAGACGAATGTGTTTAAAGGACAATCGGACACCAAACAGGGGACAGCGGTTTGTAAATCTCGCCGACAGGATCACACGATTCTGGAAAGTCATCACGGCGGCAAATAGGCCTGTTTTATTATTCATCACAACAATCTCGGGTTAAACGGCAGATATGCAGCACTCACGCCGATAGAAAATCTACCACACACATGACGACATGTATGTGACTGTGTACTGCCCAAGTTTTAATCGGTTCTTCGTGGGTTCGGTTTGTGCCCCCAAACTTTCAGGCTCCGCGGCAACAAAGATACAAAGATAAAAAGTTAGGTACCGCCCCGGTTCGAGTGTGTGTGCGATTTTGTACGTGTGTGTGTATTTTCAAACTTTGCTCTCTAAAGTTGCCTGCAACAGCTTTAACTTTAAAAACAAAAAGGAGTAACACTGCCGACATCAGTTGGCTCCAAATCAGCTGTTACTAAGCAACAGCCAAAAGGCTCCGGACTGTACCACTACTGTAGCTATAACAGGACACTGTGTGTGTGTGTGTGTGTGTGTTGGTCAGAGCGTCCGTCCTCTGGGGGCCCACAGCAGTAGCGAGTGAGAGAGAGAGAGAGAGAGAGAGAGCGGGGATGTATGTTGGTAACCATGGCAACAGAGAGGTCCAATATGTGTTTGAATAAATTCATAGCAAGAGGTTAATTAGCCCACCAGCAAGTTCTCCACACCGACCGTCTGCTCTCACACTGTTAAACACTGATACACTAAAACGGCCGTGCACGCGCACACACACACATAAAATAGTGACGGTTGGTGAGTGAAGGTAAGTGCAGAGTGCAGGTGGCGTAATGGTTTATCAATAGCTCTGTGGTGGACGACTCTCTTCCCCCTCTCAACACTGTCTCGCCACCTCTCCTGTCACCCCCCTCCTTGTTCTATAGTCTCTGCTTTCCCCTTCTTTCCTCCTCTCTTCTCGGTTCTCTGCCCCCTTTTCTTCGACGATATCGCCTGACAAAAACGTACGCAGACATTGGACGGTTTCTGCCAAAGCCCGGGGCAACGTTCAGTGACAACATGCCAACATTTCTAAAATTCTTTTCTTTCTACACTATGCACCTGGCAACCATGATCTGGTTAAAGGAATAGTTTGACATTTTAGGAAGTGCGCTTGTTCGCTTTGTGAGACGAGAAGATCGACACCAATCCTGTCTTCCCGTTCAGTATGAAGCTACATCCAGCAGCAGGCTAGCTTAGCTTAGCACAAAGACTAGAAATAAGGGGAAACAACGGGCCTGAATCTGGACCGAGGTAACAAAAGCCACCTACCAGCGCTTCTCAAGTTCACTACTTAAAGGGGAAGCGCACCGATTTCACGTATCAGACTCGGAGAGTCCACTGCGTCTGCGACAGAAGCTGTGTAACAGTGAAAGCAGAGTTAGCATCTTTTCCAACCGAAAGAATCGGCTAAAAAACCTGCGGCGTGGACACACCAGTTGGGTCTGGAGACTACAAGTTAAAAGAGTGAAAGAACCTGGGGCTGTGGAGTTAGAAGGAAGTGGCATGTGCTAGCTACATTCAACGGATGCCATACGGCCTAGCAAGCAACTTGTTTGCTAAAGCCCACGACTGATGGCTACGATACGGGAGTGTAATTTGATCCAAGTGCCGGTTGTTTTACTGCACAGTCGGACACGTGAGAGTTAAAAATACTCTGCCTGTTCGGTATAGAACTATATCTACGAACTTCAGTGTTTAATGACCTTTGGCAACGAACCTCCGTGCCGGATTTATCGGAGCTGTCCGAAAAATGTGACTTTCCCAGGTGTAATTACAACCCGAGCGTCGACGTGGATCCTGTTTGAAAGTGAGAAACAGTAAATGTGGTAAATCTGAAATGACGCGGATGCAGTAATACCAGACCTCTGCAGCCCCTCCCCCCAACACACCAAGACCTTCAACCTGAACTGTCAGAGCTCGAGTTGCATGCTGGGTAATGTAGGCTCCAGGCTCCGACAAGGTAGAAGAATGTGTGGAATAAAAAAGACGACATCGCTGATTCACTCTTTTCTACTGCTCCTCACCCGTCTGTCTGCCCCACTCTCATCATCTTCTCTCCTTCCCTTTCATCTCTCCTCTCCCCTTCTCTCTCACCTTCCTCTATGTCCTCGTTCCCTTATTTCCTCCACTACATTCTCCCTTTCTATCTATACAATTCTTTTCTCGTCCTCTCTCCTCCTCTCCTCTTCTTCCAGTCTCATCAGCTTCTTGTTCTTACATTCTCTTATTTCCTTGTCTCCTCTCCCCCTCTCTCCACCTCCTTGTCTCCTAGCTCCCTTCTTCTCCTCTTATTTACTCCTTTCCTCCTCTTGTCCTCCTTCTTCCCACATATTCTCGTCCATCCTCTCCTATATCCTATTTTCTCATCGTCTCTTGCTGCCTCGTCTCCTGCTTAATTCTCCTCACCCTTCCTCCACCCCCCTGTCCTCCCTCCTCGCTCCTCTCCTCCTCACCCGAAGGTCACGGGGTTGACAGGAAGCATCCATCACCTCCGTGCCCGTATTCGGTCATCCGTTCTCTTCACCACCTCTGAAGACAGGGTGTGTTGTCACGGCGACATTGTTGAGTGGCAGGTGCTATCTGACGTTGATGGACACGCTGACTGCTATCGGGACTCCAAGCACACACACGCACACACACTTATCGCTCCTCGTTGCGTCCTCGTGCTGGATGGATTTTTGCAGTGATTCCAAACTCCTAAACTTCAATTTTATTCCTTGGAACAAAACAGATGTGATCATCTATTTACCAATTACAAGTCACACGCACGCATGCACACACACACACACACACACACACACACACACACACACACACACACACACACATACACACACACACACACACTAGATAAGAATGACAAGAGATAAATCTTGCTGCTTGTGTGTCAACACTCACTTAATGTGTCAGTGCAGTTAGAACAAGCTCAGACATTCAGGCTCTGCAGTTTTTACGTGACAACACGCAACGAAAACCCGAATTAAAAAACACCAAATGATAAACATCTGAAACACTTTTCTAATGTCCGCAGATTCTCTTGTCCATCATTTTTGTCGTCAGGATGGTCGATTCCTGGAAAACTAAACTAATTTAGTCTGGATCATTTCGGTAATAAAGGATTACATAGTAATACTCTGGAAATTGTCCACCTGCAGCTCCATCATGTATTTATCCTCCAGCTCTCACTTGTTAGTGCGAAATATCCTGTCGGAAATCTTTTTATTAAATTATTCAATTCTCTCGATTCTCGCTGTTTCTAATAAGACAGAACACACATCTATGCTTACGAGTGCAGCCGAGTATTCGGCCTTCAACCAAACAATTCCCGGGCCGCAAATTATTGAACTAAAAGTCCCTTTTTTTCACCTTTTTGAAACTCAACAACTTCATTTGCATTTTGCTCCGAGGCACCAGCGTTTTAATTTAGTTTAAGCAGAACGCATTGGGATCAGATTACGATCGGATCTGAAAGATCACATTTGGAGGTTGTGATCCGGACTTGCATTTATGAAATTGCTAAAAGTAACATGTGAAAGTGAAAAGTGAAAAGATCAAAGTGAAAATCCTTCACTTTTACTCAGAAACTTAAGAACCACAACTATTTACCAAACTTCTTTTGACGTAAAAATGCCCTCAAATGTCAGGGAGCTCCAGAGGTCTGTGAAGACCAGATCCTCGATGACGGCCGCACAGAAACCGAGCTGAGCAGCCCCACGTTTTCTGTCTGATCATAACTATAAGAATTAGAATCATTAAGTGTGTAAAATATTCACAGACAGCGTATTTGTTTTTTGCCAAAATATCTGATCTTGCCGCACATTATCCACCTGTAGCGACTCCAGCGTTATTAAACTGGGTTATGATTCGGTTCAGACCCTCACAGCACCTGGTTCAGGTTCTGGAAAGATCCTGGTCTGGTTTAATACAGAAAAGAGTTCACAGCGACTTCAGACACAACCTGTATATTTACACTGAACCAGAACCACCATCTTTCCCGAACCTTAACCACAGATCTGTTGTTGTCTAAACCACAGACGGGACTCTGGATGTGGACCTGGTCTCTGGCGTGACAGTGGTGAACTTTGTACGTCCTCCATCCACCCAAACCACCTCCTGGAGACTCTGCTGCTGTTAATAAATGAAGCGCGTCGTTCATTCGGAAATACGTCGCCGCTGAACTTAATTCAGCCAGAGATCACGTTTCCTACAAAACATATCTGCTGTTGCAGTTGAGTTGCATGGAAACGTAATTTCTAGGAGATGGTTTTGGTTATTGTCTTGTTAAAGTCACATTTAGCTCATCCTCATGGTTCTGATGTGGTGAAAACACAAAGAGCAGAGCATCAAAAGGACTTTAAGTTAGTGATTTGGTTCCCGAGTTTAGTTCTTGAAGACTAAAAGTTGTTTTAGCAAATTTGAATTCGTATTCACACCGCATCTGCAAAAGCAGGGACGAGCAAGCTGCGTATGTTGTGTGACAACAACAACTGCCCCGTTACACTGAGTCACTTCATGGTCCCGGGCAGATTGGATGGTTTTTCTGATCTCAAAAAAGTGTAGATTCATCCAAGAGGCATTCGAGACCGACTGAAATCTCCAGACACATTCTGTCCAGATCTTGAGATGTGTATGTCCCTCCGAGCTCCAAGCTCTCCTTAGTGCGCCTACACCAGTGAAGCAGTCTGTGGAGAAGCGGCTCTAGTGATTTCAACACATACGATCATACAGAGAGCGCAGCACGCTGTTGCGGCGTTGACCCGATCCCTGGTCCATTCAACCAATTAATGATCTGAGAGCCGCTGAGGATGATCCACTCGTGTGTCAGGTTGTAGAAAGCCGTTCGCTAGCTGCTAGCCAATTATTGTTGAAACTGAACCACAGAAGTGCTCCACCACTTCTTCGTCAGGTGTTCCTGTCAGTTAGCAAACAGCTCCAGGTGAATCACCACCTCCCTCTGGACTGGAGGTGAGGCGGGAAGACCAAAACGGATTATAATCAGATTTGAGAAAAACAAATAAAGACGCATGCATGCGCTTGAGTGTAAACGAAAGCGTCCTCAATCTCTTATGGTTTTTATCTGGATAAGAGACACTTGAAATAACAAGTGGAGATGGGGCCGAAGCCAAACTGTGTGAGTGAAATTTGAAATGATGTGTAAAAAAGACTTGAGCAGATGTGGCAAACACCCAATCAGTTCTGGGGATCTTGAGTTGTAAGTAGACTAGTCCAAATAAATTGTGTCTGTGTGGAACCTCACCACTGATAACATTTGTTCACAGATATACACAGTCATCTCTTCTTCAGATGCAGCGACATGCATGTGCGTATTGGCATCTACACGCTACCCTCTGTTAACTGTCTTGAGTTTTTAGAACTCGTCTTTGTATAGCCTTTTAGCCTCCTGCCTCTCCTGCACAAGCCCTTTTTTAAATCTGGATTCATCTGAGTATATGTGGATGGAGGTGTTTCTGTATATATGCGGTTGTCTTTGTGTACATATACATTTTTATAGTAACTGTTTTGGGTCTCTGTCTTATTGTGCAAACCAAGAATACGCCGATATCGCTGATATATCACGCATCCCAATTGATAAATCTTATTTATATGTTTAAGATCTGAAACTCTTCCTGCTGTGCAACTGAACTGGAGCTGCTGGAAACATGCGAACAAGACGGGACTTCATCTTGGTTGTAACACTTCGCCTCAGGAAGACGGGACACGCAGCAGAGGACTGGACGAAGACTGCATGTCCTGTTTTAGCTGAAGGAAGCGGACGGAGTCGGCTCAGCCGGAAAACACGGCAGGATCCAGAGCTTCATTACCACACAGAGCTGCTTCTGTGTGTGTGTGTGTGTGTGTGTGTGTGTGTGTGTGTGTGTGTCCGTCCAGACAGCCTCCTATCAGATCTCTATCTGGTTATTGATGACCGGGACGCTGTGATCAATATTCAGAGAGGTCACCTCTCTCCTACGTCACCTCCATCTCTCTACTTTCTCACTGTCTTCTTTCTCGTGCGCTGATTTCGTCTCCATCTCTTCATCCATATTCACTGTTTCTCTTTCCTTCTTTATCCATTCATCTGTCGCTTTCTTTCTCCCCTCTGTCTTTCTAACTCCCCACGTTTCCTCTGCTCCATCTGGAATTTTATTACTTTATTTATTTACTGCCGTCATGTGCCTTTTATTAACCTTAATTGCTATCTCTCTCTCTCTCTCACACACACACACACACACACACACACACACACACAGTGTCAATGGTCAGTGCAGACAGTGCTTCAGTGTTTGTCTCCCATTCAACAGATTCCAGTCTGATTACAGACTGGAGGACAGACAATAAAACTCTTCACTGCCTCGTCTCTTCTTCTTCTATCCTGTTTTTCCACCACAACAGCAGGGTGGCTCTTTAGAGGCTGACGTCAGTCGGTCTCTCTGACACTTTGGTCCAAAGTAAAATATTTTTTCACAGTCCCCAGATGATGAACTCTACTGACTCTGATGATCCTCTGACTTTTCATCCAGCGTCACCGTGAAAGCTTCTTATGAACGCTGACCAGGACAAAGCAAATCCAGAAGGCAATAGAGAGCAAAGGTGACACGGATGATGAAAGCCAGTTTGTCTCCTGTGCTGAGGACGTTACGGTTCAGTAGCTGGCCTCCAGATGTCGAAGCGTTCCCAACTGCAACGCCACAACACAGCACCGTCAGTTTGGTCACTAACTAAACTGACACTCAACTTCAATACAGCAAGAATAAATTCAACCTCAACAACATCTCATCCTGTACTGATGAAAGACTGGGGCAGTCTGTGGCGATGAAGTGGGACAGTTCACTGTGTGGGTGCAACAAGCAGGTTTACACAGTCCAAACACGTCAATTCCACACAGTCAAAAAGCCCATTTGATTTACTGAAACCCCAGATGCAGCCAACACAACTCAAAATCCCAGCCTGGGATTAACTACCAGCTCAACCACAGGCAGGAGGAAAATAAAACAAAACCAGGAAGAATAAGTGTCCACTGAGGAAATTCACCGAATATTAAGAACCATCTGCTGGTAAGTCATATAGTCAGTTGGGCAGGCTGTCAGCGTTCACCCCCCTCAGCGATGGTTCGTCAGGTGGGTGGTTTGCAGTGAGGGGAGACATGTGATATATGATCAGTGTTGGTTTTCCCTAAAGCTCTAATGCCATAAAAATTGAATCATTATTTCTGGCAGTGGCGGAGGCGCCCTTTTTTCAGCCTAAGAAGACGCTCCACTATAAAACGCTGATGTGAGTAACAGCAAATGGGGCAAAACACATAAAAAAAAGAAACACCAATATGGTGACAGCCTCCTCCTCCAGCCTCTGTTCTTCCTCTCTGACACACAATTGAATCCTTCACAACATCCTCCTCCTCTTCTTACTCTCCTCGACTCTTTTGTTGCTCTGGTAGTAAAAGGGTCACTGTCTTCCAGTGTCTCTGTCCTGACAGAAACCAGACACAGTCTCTGTCACACAGAAACACACACACACACACACACACACACACACACACACACACACACACACACACACACACACACACACACACACGCAGTTTTGCTTGGCTGCCACCAGCTCCCGTCATCCTGTCCTGTTCTCATGTACCGAGTGTCTGTACTGAACTGTGGATTAGGTTTTTGTCAGAAAGAGTATCTGATGTTCCAGACATAATCGGACCGTTTTTAATCCCAGGTCACTCTCTTACCCGGAAGCACAACAGCAAATGTAAAATTCTGGAGTTCAGTGAATGCATCTATAATTTACATTTCTGTGGATCAGTCTCCATCCTGCTGCTCACCCATCTGGAGGGGGACTCAGTGTTTGTCTAATTATCTCTACATTACAGAGGTTCCCGGAAAATTGTATCTTGATGTTAGCCTGAACTGCAGTCACCACCACAGCTCCTTACGAGCAACAATAAGCAGTTTAAAACGTTTGGCCTCAACAACCTAACAAACCTTCGCTGAGCTCAACACTTCTAGTGGTCACATTAAGTCGTTCTGAATTCTGGTAAAGTGGGAGGTATTTGAAGATGATGTGGTTCTTTTAACTAGATCAGACCACAACCTTCAGCGCGCAATGGGACTGTTTGCAGCCGACTGTGAAGTGGTGGAAGTGAGAATTAACATATCCTTATCCTACTCTGGTCACGGTACTCTGCCGGAAAACACTGGATTGCTCACTTCGAGCTGGGAGTGGGTTGCTGCCTTCGCTGTATCTCAGGGTCTTGGTCACAAATAATGATTGATTGATGATAATTTGCCCGTCCCCCATTTCTTAGATCTGTGACATGTCTTGAGATCAAGTCTCATGCCCATCATGACAGGTCCCTCTAGTTCAAGCAGTGTTGGGGGGGGGGGGTCCAGACAACGTCACAAACTGTCAGGAACACTTTGTTAGTTTTCAAATATGTTTCATTTCATCGGAGCCAAAAACAAAATGTGCTTGTAGTTGGGGCATCTTGGAGATGAGTCTGAGATAGGAAGAGAGCAGTATCCAATCAGAGAATCAGTGCAGCTTACCTCAGTCCCTCATCAAGCTCCATCGCTGGCTGGATGTAAACAAACCGGACGTCATTTTCATCTACGATTGTGATCGCTCGCTCCTGTTGCAGATCTCTCCAACTACACTATTCTTACAATCAATACACCAAATCTGAGATCAGTCGTGTAGTTCGTTCACCCTCATGTTGACATAGCAACAGGAACAAAAAAAGTCTTGTGGTTTAAGCAGCAAAGCAACTAGAGTCTTGCAGTCTGCACTTGCCCTAAGATGGAATGCGAGATCAGGCGGATTGGTGCAGCATCAGCAGTCATGTTGTGAAGATGAGCTGAGTCCAAAGATGAAGATTTCAATTTACCATTCAATCTACATTCCAACCCTTACCTATGGTCAAGAGCTTTGTGTTATGACTGAAAGAACTGAGATTGTGAATACAAGCAGCCAAAAGGGTGCTTCTTCCTAGGGTGGTTGGACTCACCTTTAGAGATTGTGAGATCAAAAAGCCAGAAGGAGTGAGGAGTAGAATCGCTGTAGTCTGACTCACACCCCTCATCTCCAGTTTGTTCAGGGATTCAAATACAGGAGATCTGGTGTCGTGCCAAATGATGGCTGCTGGCATGTTTGGAGAACCAAGCAAACAACCAAAGTTTGTAGACAGGATGAAGAACAGAGCTAGCTAGCGACCTACACCCAGAAATAGCGACAGAAACAGCGACAAGTGGATGAAATGTTTGCAGCTTTGCAGGTTGTCGTAAGTCGACTTACTGAAACACGCACTTTTAAATCAGCATATTTCTTTGAATGTTAACTGCTCCTAGCAACCACCGCCGCAGCTTCTGTCTAAACTGATAATGACATTGATGGGACGGACACTTCACTTGTTACTGATCAGTAAATCACTATAAATATACCACGTCACCCAAACAGAAATCGACTAACATGAACATGATGTCAAGCTGAATGAATGAATGGAAGCAGAATGGCAATTCAGTCTGACTGTCTGGCTTAAACCACTGCTCCTTTGTGTTGGATTTGGACACCTCCCTTTTGAGGTATTTCTGGCATCCCCAACTAGGAGGAGACCAGGGGGCAGACCCACAACACACTGAAAGGATAATAAATCTCATTTGACCGGGGAACGGCTCGGGATTCCCAAGAAACAGCCACAGATCTGTATTTTCTCTGAACACCAATTCTTTGATTACGCTGACTGGGGAAAGGGTTTCTCGTGACTTAAAACACTGTCATATTTAGTTAGAAAGAGTTGTGATAAAGATATGTAGCGTGGCTCTATATTTTACTGTTGCACAATAACCTTGAGGCACTAAATGAACTCAAACAGATTTTCAGCAAGTAAGTGTTGCAATTTCTTTTTTCACATCTACATGTGGTTGATCAGCAACACAAACTACATCCGCCAAAATCATCATAGAGTTGAATCAAACCCTCTCTAAAACAGTTTCAATAAAAAGGGAACATTATAACATCCTGATGCACTGGACAGCCTCTAGAAATGATCAGAACAGGTCAATATTCTGACATGGACATACACAAATAGTAGGGCGGTTTCTGAAGATCGTAGGCATCGTGTTTGCTGCACAAAACGAAGACAAACTTTGTTTCTTTTTAAGTAAAACCACGAATTCAAAGAACTGCAGATTCAACAAAGTGGCCCTCTAACAGGTTGGACCCAGCAGCTCTGTGTTTCGTAAGAGACCAACAGAGAGGATGGGAGGAGGTGATGGAGAGACAAGTGTTATGTGGGTGGGTGATAATGTGATGGGGGCTGTTACACAGAGGCAATAACACCACCTGTCAGTTTTAAGGGTTGTTGTTGACGATGTGTTTAGAGTTGTATAACAGAGATGCAGCCTGTTGACTCCTGACCTTGGTGACCTGAACCCGGGTGATCCAGCAGGAGGATTTAAACCCAACAGCTCCATACATTCTGGATTATGGATTATCCATCTGTCAGAGATGCTGCAGGGATGTTCCTTAACAGCCAACAACAAGGTCACCTCAATGACCCCAGCAGGGGGCGAAGGCAGAGAGGAGGTACAAACTACAAACATAAATACATCCGATGATTGATCACAAGGTGGAACAGTTCATCAGCGACTATGAAATGTGAACAAATATAAACAGCCTCTTTACTTTCTTTTTATTCTTCCAGCTAGGTTGTAAATTTGAGATGTGAGTATTCTTTACAGACCTAAAACTGAGACCCAAACCTGGCTAGTATCCAAATCTTTAAGAAAGATTCAAACTGGCTCCACCAAATTTGAAACTCGAACCCCACCTGAGACCCAAGGGTATATATTAGCTGTACTTCATCCATTACTGATTGCTTATGGAAAGCACTGACTAAACCGTGAGTCCTTCCCTCTTCCCAGGATCAACTGTGGATCTACTTGCGACACATGACACGAATGGATGAAGAGGATTGGGACAATCAAAGAGAAACTTCTTAATACATCACATTTGACAACAGCCAAACCTGAACCCGAGAGGACCCTAAAGCAAAAATGCCCCAATCTCTTGATGGAAGGGGCGGTAAGGTCTTGACTTGGAATACTCTCAGGCAGTAAGGTGCTCTTGAACTGTGCTAACATGTCTTCTCCGATTTCAATCTCGACAGTGGAAAGGTATCTGGGAGTGGATGAGATGAACCCCCCAAATGCTGAAGGCTCTTCTTTTGTGAACCATTTACATAACGTCTACACAAGCTACATTGTGGAAGTGGCACATCAGCAGCAGCAGCAGCAGCAGCAGCTTCAGTCCTCCATCAGTGTCACACAGGATGTGGTCAGGCACCGTACTGCTGCTTTCGCCATTTGCATGCTAACAGCTCACGACTGAAATGTTGATATGCTGATGTTTAGTGGGTATAATGTTCACTATCTTGGTTTAGCATGTAAGCATGCTAACGTTCGGTACTCAGCACCAAACACAAACTACAGCAGAGGCTGATGGGAATGTCATTAGCTTTGCTGGTGTTAGCTCACAAACAAAATTTTTGTGTTCATGTCGGCAATGTAACCGCTAGTTTGAACTGGGCAGCGTTACTGCATGCCACCTCTCCCCACTCATTTCCCGTAACCTCTAGACTGTTGCTATCAAATAAAGGTCAAAATAAATGAGTAACAAACTGCAGTCTTGGATGAAGTGAGAGCCAAACTGAAAAGTCACCGGAGTTATTACAGTTCATCCTGAGGAGAACGTGAACGTCTGTACTGTATTTCAGGCTGGACCAAAGAGGTGGATTGACCGACCAGCTCTGCCATCCCTACAGACACACTGTTAACGGGCCTAATAATAAATTACAACATTATTTGTAAGCCATGAGGCAGAGAGACACTCAGTATGTAATAGAGTGGGTGAAGTTAGTTTCTAAACTACGAGTCATTGCTCTGACAGACTATAATCTGGTGTCTGAATGTGTCCGCACAGACTGCCCTCATTAGAGAAAACCTGGTTCTTCAACTGTTCAGCTCTTTACCCCAAACAGCTGAGAGACCTTCTGACTCCTAAACAGGGGGTTTAATGAGCTCACCGGCAGACTCTGGTTTTGAACTATGAGAGAGGAAGGAGGGAGGGAAGAAGCAGGGAGTTGACATCTGGAGGGGGGAAGGTCTAAACTTCGGGTTTTGTGTGTCTGTGCTGTGATCCGATATATAGCCTGACACAACCTGTGTGTGTGTGTGTGTGTGTGAGTGTGGGTGTGCGGCATATAACTGACCGTGTGTGTCAGTCAGTAGATCAGTGGTTTGAGTGTAATAACGCTCCATCAAACTGTCCAATATCTGACCTTTTTATCAGAGGATCAGTCTGTGTGTGCGTGTGTGTGTGTGTGTGTGTGTGTGTGTGTGTGTGTGTGTGTGTGTGTGTGTGTGTGTGTGTGTGTGTGTGTGTGTGTGTGTGTGTGTGTGTGTGTGTGTGTGTAATGAGGCTTTGGGAAACTGTTGACTGTGTGACTCAGCCTGAACATTAGACTGGCGCTAATGGACCAGTTTAGACACGCATGACGGAATAACATCCCTCTCTCTGACTCTGTCTGACTCTCCTTCACACTTTCTGTCTCTCCCAGCAGCACTGAGTCTTTCACATGTTTATGGAGTTTACTGTGTTGACCTCACAAATTTAAAATGTCTCATTTCCCTCACAGCAAAAGAACATCATGCTTTTAAGATGTCTGTAGTGTCTGCAAAGCACATGAACAGCAACAGCCAAAGCCTATCTAAGAATTCAAAATCTTTTGATCATAAGAATTAACACAGAATCAACCACTGCTGGCAAGAGTTTGAAACTTTTCCCACCAGTTTTTCAACAGAATTTTCTTTACCAATCAGTGCGGTTTTCCAGATAAAAACAATCCAATTTGAAACCGCTTTCGAACGCTGTCACCGAGAATGATTCTGAGAGGGGAATGAGTTTGACAGAGGGATGGGCTCGCTACAGTAAGTCAGTCAGCTGGCTACAGACAAAAGCTGTTATACTGTCAAGTGGCTATGGGAAGCAGATGTTTTTTTGTATAAATATTGTCACGGTTATGGTCCAAAATGTTCTCAAAATGCATGGGTTGTAATGATAGCACAGTATAACATGACGTATAGCGATAATGTGCGTAGGTGGGGGTGGGCGGTTGAGTCCAGGTACGCTGACACTCCCTGAAACACAAATCAATTTCCGCTGACTCACGCAAAGTCAGCACACCCTAACGCTCTGTGTGTTTGCCTGTTGTATAAACTATGTGCCCACGTGTGAGCCAAAGCGCACCTGTCAAGACCCAAAGCCGGAGTAGATTCCCTGGCTTTGCCAAAGACGTTAGACAAACATACCCCACCCCGCCAGCCCATGCACACACAGGCTTCCACACATAAAAAATATGGGAAATATGTACCTGGAGGTAGAAGGACGTCTCGACGGTTACCGAGATTAGAGGCGAACGGGATCGGTCCTCTGAGCTTCGCGTGCCGGCCACGGAGTGAGAGCTGGGGCTCAACACAATATGTCAACAGATAATTGTTTGAAAATCTCTCAGCAAGAGTCAGGCGCTGGAACCATCTCTTTGGTTCACACAAGCTGAGTATATTTGATTTTACAGAGTTTTGTCATCACAGTGAGATTGCCAGGTTTGGTGCCACCATACCTGTAGACCACATCTGGCAAGCGGCACTGCAGCTGGAGGCGCTGCACAGAAGTACTCGGCAGATGGAGTTGTTCATCAAGAAGTAGTTCCAGCTTGTTAACGCTTTGTAAATGGATTGAACAAACGAGATACAGCTTCTCACCCAGTGAGCTTTAGAGGTGCCGGTGTGTGAATTTTTGAACTCTGTAAGTATTTTGATTTTCCCCACAACCGCTCAGCCGATCGACTTCAAACGTCGCGGATGTACTGCCGGGGACCCAAAGAAATGCAGTGTCAACTTTGAAGTTTTTGGGATGAGCGATTCTCAAGAAAGCTTCAGTCTTCGCTTTTCTACGTGTTATTTGACGCGAAGAAAAAGGCAGAACTGCACTACGAGGTCAGTGCAGCACCCAGACAACTTCCATCGCGCACATGCCCGGGATTTAAGAGAGGCGGACCTCATGGGGTCAGCAAGAACTGTGATTGGTTGCTTCTGCTTTCCCTGACATGATTCTGACACCAGTGGAGTTCGTTGAGAGTGAAGACAACATTAGGGAGCTAAAGAAAGACAAACATCTAGCAAAGCGTTTATACAGCAAACCCTCTGCTCACCATGACCCCAGTCTGTATGAATGAATGAACGTAAACACAGAGATGGCACAGTAGTAGTTTCCTATTCAGTGACAAGACACAGCAAAGCAGAGTGACACGTTACCTGGAGTGTAGCTCACCGTCGCTATGTATAAAAACAGCAGGTACCAGCGACTCCCATTAACCCCTTGCGTCGACTATAAATCCAACTTTATACACTAACAATGGTCTCCAGCTCGGCCCACTAAGCTTTGACTCCAACAGAAGACTCAGCAGTTGAATCAGAGAAGCAAACACACTCCATCCAACAAGCTCAGCTTGGCCACTTAAACTGTCTTTTTCTCATCAAGCAAATTAAATTTGTTAATTTCAACATAAATTCCTGAATGTGCATTTTTTTCATGAACATGTCAAAAATATTGTCTTGACTTGGGTGTCATATTCTGCTTTTCGCCTTAATAATTAAAGGCCTACTGCTTCTGTGATGGTTACAGCAATGCAAACATGCAATAATACGGATAAAAAGTGGCATCAGCCATCTTGTTATTGACTGCTTGTTTTTTGTGGCGTTGTCTTCATCTGCTGGACTGGACCACTTGAGCTGGAAATGGGCTAATATTGTGATAATGGTCAGGTTTGTCCAACGAGGCAGCCGTACCACAGCTGGATGAAAACAAGCTTTGGAAAGTCAGAGCCAAAAGCTGAAAGAACATTTCAACTCGTCATCTGATACACCACCACCCTGCTGTTGTGAAAACGGTGCGGTCGAAACACCTGACCAGTCACACGTGCAGAACACGCGTGTGCTGCGAACTGACTAGCTAAGTCAAAATGGCGTCACCAACACTCAGGGGCTCAAAAATGTTTTCTCTCCTGTTTGGTTTTAACGTAAAAGGAAGAATATAACTGTCACAGTCTAATTTGAAAGAAAAGTTTTTGATATAACTGACATGTCCCTTTGTGTTTTATAATCGTATTGAGTAAACAGAGCATGGCCTGGACGGTTCTTTAAAACTTGATTTGGAAATGGTTGTCAGAGACTCCCATGGCATTACCCACCATTGATATCACCGAGGTCCGGACCTCGGTATTTTTTCCGCGGTGTATATATAGATAGAAGTCGTGAAATAATTGCGTAAAAAAATAACTCTACTTTTGTGCTGCAAAGATACTGTACAACACCGAGCCTAAAATGCGTAGACATTACACACTGTGTAACACAAAATGTCCCCGAAAGTGGCGCGCTACCTAAACACGGTCCCATGGGATCACGTTAGATTCTTCCCAAAATAAATCTAAAAAGCCTGACTGAAGCATGTGAAACTGAAATGTTATCCTACACTGCCTCTTCTGGGTTGATTCTGAAGATTACCGCATCCTCTGATTAAAATTAAATGAACAAATGGCAGCATTTGTAACACAAGACAAACCAACCATGCTTTCTGCAGCATGACACAAATTACCCCAACCTGCTGCAGTAGAGCTTTAATCGTTTCAGAGGTAAGTATGGCACCTGAAGCACAAACTGTGTTGCTAGGAGCCAAATCACCATCACAACATCTGCAACAAACATTGCAAAATGAGCACCTGTCTGTCTACCTGTCTGTCTACCTGTGTGCCAACCTCTCTGTCTGACTCTTGCAATGAGGCAGTTTGCTCCAGTCATTCAATAATAGATGAAGGTCTTTTCTTCTAAAGCCAAAAACTGAAGAGGCTGTAATGGACCAACACGGCAGGAGGGAGTATTACACACACACACACACACACACACACACACACACACACACACACACACACACACACACACACATTCCTCAGAGTCAGCAGTAATGGCTCCCACAGGGAACTGCCTTATCAATATCCCAGTGGATGGAGGAGAGGAAGAGAAAGAGCATCAAAGGTTGAACAATTAAAGCTACGACCGGAACAACAGAGAGAAACAAACGTGTCTGAACAAGTCAGAACTTGAGACTTGGAGACTTCAGACTCATTGGCCAAGTTTCCATCCTAATGTGGCACAATTTTTGACTGAATTTTCAGAAAATCTGTAAAATTCAAAAAAAAAAACACAAACAAAAACAAATGAATGCACATTTACATCCACTACTTTGGAAGCTGCATGGTCGCGATAAGCAGGTGGTGGATCCAGTTCTCCAGTCAGAACCACTGCAGAAGAAGAGGACACAATGAGATGGCGTCATTAAAACGGCTCCGGTCAAAGTTCATTCATAGTTACACGTACCCATTCATCCTCCGCCTGTCTTTGCATTTTCCACTAACCGTCCAGTCATTTCAGATGCTGCCAGTCCCTCCTGGATTCCCACTTCTCACCTGTTCCCCACTTCCTCGTTAGCGCCCTAGTATATAAACACCGGTCTACTTCCGCTCGCCCTGTCTACCGTGCCATCCCAGCCGTAGTTTTCCAGCCTTGTTCCTCTTTTGCGTCCTGCCTGATTTTTTTTTTCCGGACTTTTTGCCTTTTGCCTAGATCGCCTGGTGGTTTCGCCTCCCTGTTGCCGACCTCTGCCTGCCTGACGACTTCACTCCTCGCCATTCCCCTTTACCTGCTTTGGCTTTGGTGCTATGGTGTCTCTGAGTCGTGCATTTCAGTCCAGCGTTTTTCCGACCTATGAAAGAAAACATGCGGAGAACGCGATGAAAATCACGTTTCTGTCGGTTTCGTGCGTTGATGCGAGGAAGGTTCCAGTCTCCTCACGGACCTGATGGTTTCGTATAAGTCACGTGCTTCATGTATGTCATCGTTAATGTACCAAGTCTGTTTCCATCGGGTTTTTATCCACACGCCAACTTTTACATCACGCACAAATGTACGACATTTTTGTGATATTTTGAAATTGAAAATGTGCATGTGTTAAAATAACTACTTTGTTAAGCTTATAGGACCTTCATCGTCACGGTTACAATAACAAAGTCTGATGTTTTGTTGACCCATAAATCCTCCTCCTTTTACAGATCGTGTTGCTCTATAATAGACTTGCAAAGTGGAAGGAGCATTTTTGGCAGTGGCTCTGGAAGAAACAAACTTCATTTTCCCCTTCTAAGACTTGGATGGACATCAAAATCTCCCGGTTGAATCATCAGGACAAAAGATGAACAAGTGTGTGGGAAAATATCTGGTTCATTGGCAAAAAGTCAAAGGCACAGGCCTGTGGTGGAGAAGTTAACCATAACTCCCAAGGTGCATTTGGGCCAGAAATGTCCAGTCAGAGAGTTTATAGCCGATAACTGAGTGGAAGCTAAAGATTAGAGGGTTTAGAAAACCGGCCTCACAATCTGCCGTTTAAACCAGTTCACCTTCAATTTCTGGCTCACTTTTGGCTGAATTCAGCAACTGCAGCTCCGTGTTTTGTTAACAACGGCGACGATGAAGTGTTCGGAAGTCTCTGCCGCCGTGGCTCATGCCTCTGACTGACATTTTCTCCATGGCAATGGCAGCTGAGGCTCATGGGTATTGTAGTATTTCGAGTCATCTGCAAAAATGACATACGAAACCTGATTTTCCAGAATCGTTGAATTCTGGGCTGTTTGACGGATGACTCTCTCTCTAGTCCGTTTCTGCACTGAAGATGTTAGGAGACAATTTTTTCTCACTTTCACTTGTCAGGGATTTATTTCCTTCATGGAAGCAAATCAAGTTACACGAACCATTCCTGCAGGTTACACTGGACTCAGGAAACGCTTTTTTGTGCTGACCCTAACACACACACACACACACACACACACACACACACACACACACACACACACACACACAGACACACACTCTAAAGACGGACTTGAGGAAACTTGCAAACCTAGCAGCTTTACAATCCATAATGCAAAGCTCCAGTGACAAGCTCATTCTGGGGGCAGCAGGAGCCGCTACTCGCTCCATCTAAAGAAAACAAGTAACGTTGGGAATACGTCGTTGGCTAGTTCCTGAATGTGTTACAACCTCAACTTCTTAAAATGTAACTGTCTTATATTCTGAGGAGCACAGCGCCTCATTCATGACATCCATTCGTCGCACAGTCTGTCACGTCTCAAAATTGATGTCATCCAGGTTGTCTTTTCCTAGATCCATCTCACACAGTGTGACCTGCGAGATCACTGTCGTTGCACGTTGTGCAAGAGAAATTCAAGACTGCCTCAGGTCCAAGTCTTAAGTCTGCTGACTGCCTGCAGAACCATTTACTGTGGCTATCGCTTATATTCAGTGCAGGGAAAAAATCTTCCCATCCAAAGGACAGATTGAACGTCAGCAGCCACTTTCCCCATTTGATCGGCCCCATTGTTTCCAGGTGAGCAAACAGTCCCGTTGGACCGATGTCCCGTGCTGATCTTATTTCCTGCCAGAACAGCCTTTAAGTGGTTGCTTGTTTTTATTTACCACCCCAGAATATATTTGAGTAAGAAATTTCAGAGTGGGGTTTTAAGTGTTTCTGGTCCTGACTGAGCTTTAGCTACATGTCAGAGCACTTCAAACCATTCAGCTTCAAAGGCATCCATTAGAAGTCGTCTTCAAATATTAATAACTGCAGCCAGCCAGCTTGCTCTTTAATCAATACCTCCGACTCACTCACACACCGATGCATACCAGCATGCCAACAATAGCTACACTGTGACATACCAACACAACCGTACACACACACACACAGCGGTTGTCGCACACTTTGTGGGAGCAAACATCGACACACACACCTCAAACTGGCTCTGAATCAGCATTGTTGGTCCCATTTATACCTCCCTGAAGGGGAAGAATGTCAACACACACTTTCTCCTCCATCTATCTACGTCCGGAGAGAACATAGACAGCGTACTGTTAGCTGAAGGTGATGTGGCCCAGTGGGTACAAGTTCACGATTCAGCAGTTGCCTTCCCCTGGTTCGTTAGGTTGCCGTTCAAGACGTCCAACACCATGTTTGCAAGCAATCGAAATGCTGTGTTTATAGACCAGTGAAGCAGGCAACGTGGGTTTTTTTCCCTACGGTAAAAAAGCTCAGCTTCTACCTCGATAGGTAGATCCATTGTTAACCATAAACACCCCCCCCCACGCTCTCTTCTAACGTCCCCTTTCCAGTGCTGCAGCTGTAGTCTCTGCCCTCCCTGTCCGTGCTCATAGCTCAACCCTCGACTGGCCCGCGTCTGTCAAGCTGCTGATGTTTAACCCGTGACAGTCTGGGGTTTATAGGAAACGCTGTTTGTTAAAGGCAGCTAAAACCAAATGTTTAGATAATGTTATTACATTTGTATTACATGCAATCGTTTCTTTTTACGCACCATCCCTGCCTATTCAAATTGAGGGAACCACATGACAGACTGTTGAGCACGTTTATGTTGTAGAAATTGATTTCTAGTCTTCTTATGTTATTGCAGACGTCACTGTGATTTTGTGCCTGACACTGTCGTTTTCCTTTCTTCTTACCTTCTTCTTACCTCCGGAAAGCTGCAGGCCTGGTTCCAGGCTCTGAATCGCCAGCCACATCTTTTGATTTTTCTTTTTAATCAGTGATTCAGGTCTGTTGTTCTGCTCACTGACGGCTGTTTCAAGCAGGTGGCTTAAGGGTGACGTGATCTTCACTTGCTAGAGCCGGAAAAAGGAAAAACCCCACACAAAAAAAAGGCAAGCTGAGGAACAACAACCATGTCAGTCTGTGGTTGGAGCAAAATTAGCCCAAATTAGTCGTGGTAGGAAATTTCCACTTGTTACAGCAGGAAAAGCAGAACAGCCGTGTCCTGGCAGCACCACGCCCGAATCGAGCACAGCCATCGTTACTCTCAGCTGACGAGTCAAATATGTCTGTGTGGGAATCGAACTGCAGGTAACGACCGTCACAGCCCACCTCTCTGCTCTGGTGTACTTTGGGTTGGGCAGTAAATTCCTTTGCAGATTTTTTGCCAAACTAAATTGACTTTTGAAATCAGAATACAGGTTAATGCATGTCAGTCAGTAAACACGCGGTGATAAATCACTAAATAAGAACTCGCAGACTGTTGTCTAGAGGCATCCGGTATCTGCTGGTTTTTATTTTACGTCTTCCCATCAACACACTCAACGCACACGTGTGTGCTCATGCTCTGTGCCATTAAAAAATAATAAGTTAGCTCCCAGACAGCGATCAAGTTTAGCTGGAGACTAATGTAGCACTTCTGAACTCCAGGTGACCTCCAACCTTTTTTGGAGTTGTTACATTAACCTCTTCCTACATCAACTGATCAATTTCTTCGAGGAAAGGTCGAGTCAAGGCTTCAGTCTGCATCTGAAATCCCCATCAGTGTCATTGTGTCAACAGTTTCTGAAACGTTCTGAAACCACCCACCTCAAACCGCACACACTTTACACAGTGACTGGTTGGGTGTGTGGAGGCGTCCTGTTGTAGGCTGCCCCCAAACAAAGATTTCCCCAGTCGACCAGTCGTCGCACGTTTATGATATTAATTCATTTCAAAAAAATTTTCTGGGGAGGGCATCAGAAAATGGTGGAGAAAAATGGAGAAATACAATCTGCAGTGATGAGCCTTTAAATCTAAATTTTACAAGCGCATGCATGAAGCGAGCGAGATTAGCCGCCTGGTAACGACACCGGGGAACGCGGTGATGATCCTGAACGTGTCGGAGCAACCTGGCCTAGCAGCGCATATTAACCTGGGCTATCTAACGTTAGCGCGAGCGGCCATGCTACATGGCTAATGTTAGGCGACTTACATGTTTTCAAACGATAAGCAAATGTTTTCCTCCACAGTTTGCATGTCACCTTCTTAAGTTCGTCCTTTGCCGAAATGATCTGCGCTTTGGATTTCCTGCTCGACATGAATCACTGTCTAACAACCGCAGGAACCAGCTGTGTAAACAATGTCAGTCAGGTGACTGACTGAGTGTCGACACTTCCTGTGGAGTTTTTTTTTTGGTCTTTTTTTCCTGCGACCAACCGACCAATCGAGAATATTGTCGACTAAGACTATTCTCATCAAGAAACGTCTGGTCGACAATTGGGGGGCAGGCCTAGCTAAGTGCGAAAAAATGAAATAATAATTAATAATGCATCATAAAAAGTGGTCGACACATAAAAGTCAGAGACTCAGAATACCTGCGCCTCAGTACAGAAATGACATCCCAGAAGCATTCAAAATGGACTGAGGCCCAACTGAGACTCATTCCCGTACAGATGTTCAAAAGCTATAAATACATCCGCACGTAATCTTTACTCCTCGCAAGCCGGGAAAACAAGACAGATTGCAACAGGGACATGTGTGGGGCCAAAATGGTATTGAATCTCATCTGGAGTTTATCAGAATACAAGACTTGAAATGACAAGTGTAAATGGGGCCTGGGGGACGAGACGGCCATAGATAGCCGGGGCCTCTCACCTGTGACCTGTGACCGCGGACTAACACAGAGGGTTGGAATTTCGCCTACCTTAGTCTGGGTCTCTGTAGTCGGGAAGACACAAATCCAGGCTTGATCAGGTCCAGGTTTAATTCGTATCCCGTCACAGAAAATGTACTGATCAGTGGTCATCTGTACAGGTGAAAATGGATCTGACATGTTTTGTGGTTGTAACTG
Organism: Xiphias gladius; assembly: GCF_016859285.1. NCBI lineage: Eukaryota > Metazoa > Chordata > Actinopteri > Istiophoriformes > Xiphiidae > Xiphias > Xiphias gladius. The sequence continues at coordinate 28,840,224 of NC_053417.1, read as the reverse complement.
TAGTCGAATTTTTCTGAATGCAGCCCGCCTACTACTTTATTGAATGGTCTGATATTGGGATGCACATCGCGGCGTCTGACCAGGTTAATGCTTCTCTCCGTAGGTCCACCTCCCATGAGGTTCGGCCTTGTAGCCCCCGGCAGCTGATAACGATCGAACATACACCACTCAACACAATTCACGACCAAACAGCAGCAGCAACAGCCGCAGCGGCACCGGAGACGCAGAAAGGTGTGTGAAACTATAGACTCGTAAGTCAACCGATTAATCTGTTTTATCTGTATGGATATCAAAAGACTCCAGGGCTGCTGCAAAAGTAACAACTCATGAGGAGAAATAAATTAAAAGCATGACTCACTGTCAGATGAAATGCAGTCAATGACTGTGGGTAATTACCGTCCTGAGGACAGTGTATTTCCCCTGAGTCAGGGCTTCTCCGAGAGGCTGCAGTTGGAGAAAAGTTGGATGTCAGAGGGAATGTGCGTGCGAGCAGTGGGACAGTGTTTTCATGAATGTTAATGGGCCTTAAATTCTGCCTTCCTCAGTACCGGTAGCGGTGGATCTGCATAAAGTGAGCAGCTCTGTGGGCGTTATCAGATTCAGGCTGTCTGATCAAAAGCAGGGAGCAGCTGTTCCTGGTTTATAATGTGAACAGGGAGGACTTCAGGGTGACACGCAGTGCAACACTAAACTGTCTGGAACTCACAGAGTAAAGTGCAACTCGGGTTTTCAGCTGAGTGTAGACTTTTGGTTTCACGGTAGTGGCCAGCTGAAGAGGAAAAATATGCATTCGAATGTTCCGCCGATCCCGATGGAAACCGCGGGCAAAGAGCCGGCAGTCGGAACCACAAAGGTTTTCAATCCAGGCTAGCAGCAGGGCTCTGGACGGTCCAGCAAGTGGGTTGGACGGGTTCTACAGGATGCAAGAGTCGTGATGCACGTTAATTTAAATATGCACCAGTAAATATGAACCAGAGTTCACATGCGCACGAGCTCCCTGGTTTTTATCGGGTTGGATTATCCCGTTTATGTGTTGCGCACGTAAAACCTGGATGTTGTTACCTGGAGTCCTCCAATAGAAACCTGGACACCGTGGCGTGTGGACACTGATGAGATCAAAACCAGGATAAAACTCAATACGCTACTAGACCCTGGATTACAACTGTAGTCAACGGTATGCTAACGTTAAAAACACAAATCTCAGGCATGTTAGCATGCTAATACCTTTGCTCAGCGCCATGTACAGAACAAACCTATCTAAACGTAGGTGGGGTAGCCATGACCAGCCAACTTCAAACGAGAGATATTTGTATGGCGATAAATATTTGACAGAAGATTCAAGGGGACGACTACACAGTGTGATCAGAGAAACATATTCATTAAATATGAGATTAGTCCAAGCACTGTTAAATTTTAAAATATGTTCGATACTAAAAGAGTTAAGAGAACTTGCTAAACCTGACGAAACAGTAATGACTGCTTTGAAGCAGCCATATCAGTCAGTGTGTGCCTGCTTGCTCATTTGTATGTTATTTATTTCCCTTTTCATTTTCTTGCTCATTGTATAGTATTTGCCCAGAGTTTGATTTAAATAACTGAGCAATAAGTGTGTTTCTGCGTAACTATGTCTAAATACCGTATAATGCAGCTAGTATAGCCTGTTAACATCTAACAGCTGGTGAAAGGAAAAACACTTAGCGCGCGCGCACACACACACACACACACACACACACACACACACACACACAGACACACACACACACACACACACACACACACACACACACACTTCTCAAGCCTCTTCTGCTCCATGTTCCTCCACCGTCCACCTGTATGATCAGTATGTTCCACACGTGGTTAAAAACACAGGTACAATGCTGATCACTAAGCCACTTAACATGTATTTCTTATTAAGTTAGATCATATTAGTTTTCCAAAATTAGTCCTCAACTGTCAACTCGGATTAATGGCAGATAAATAAATAAAACTGGTGTTTTTCTAAACTCACTGTGAGAGTAGCTTTGTTTTAGGCAGCTTTCCCGTTGGTTTCTTCACACCTCTTCTTCAAAGCTAAAAAACACGGGGGGGAAACATTGTTTTAATGTGTCACACGTTTCCGTGTGTTTTTCTCTGCAGATTTGCCCGGAACTGACCCAACTGTCACCCTGTGTTCTGTGCGTCCACAGCAGCATGAGCGTCCTGCGTCCGTGTCTCTATTGAACGCGTGCTCTTCCTGTATTCGGTCGTCTCTGTTCCCTCAGAGTTCTATTTGTCTTAGTTTTTATTCACGTTCTCTAAAACAATCATCGGAGCATGGAACGAGATCAGTAATAAAAAATCCCAAGATGATGAATTTAAACTGCGTCTTTTGGTGGACAAAGAGTCCTAAACATGATCAACTTTCAATTATATAAAACTTATAGCTGGAAGATTATAAAAACCTGAGCTTTGTTTTAGGAAGGGAGCATTTTTTGTGGCAGATTTGATTCATGGAGCCCGAGACAGAAGAAAAAGCTCTTTGTCTCCGACACGTTTCACCACTGCAGCAGGATTTTCGGTGTCTTATACGTCCACGCGGGCCGGACACTTGTATGTGCGTGACACAGAAAAAAAATAACGTAACTAACTAACGTAACCTGCAATGTCTAGCCCAGCTGATGACGGATTTTTGTGGCTGATACTGATATTGAAATTTGGATTTAAAAAAAAAATTTTTTAATGTTTTTTTTAAAATCATGTAACAATTTACTGGCCGATAGTAATAATAAAGTGACATGAAACCATCTTGATACAGCTCCCTTAGATATGATATTTAAATAATTATGGCCGGAACAAATAGCGAGCCGAACATTTTTCAGTTCAATAATCAAATTGTCAGTGCTCTCTGGTGGACAAACTCTTCAACGGAGAAATTGTTTCTAAATGAGCTCGGACCTAGTTTACCATTAATGCAAGGACGTTTCTTGTTACTTGCCAGCTGACCTCTACATACCGATCCGTCTGCAATGAGCTAGTATCAGCAGATATAGTGACATGGCTGTTTTATCGGCCGGCATCTCAAGAGTTGTGATCGGCGTCTGGTTAAAACACTTCGTACTGTTCCATGTGAATAAATATATAATTCCTAAGAGAATACAAGGGATTCATTGCTGGTGTTTTTGAACGATGTGATGATTTTTATGATTTTTTTATTCCCCGAAGCCCCAGCTCCACCTGGGGGAAACATAAATCCTTATTTTTATCCTGTATATTTGCCCTGTATATTTTACCTCAGCTAAAACATTGCTAAATAGCAACTGCTATTTTCATTCACGCCCATTTTAAACAAGCAAGAAGGTGCATTACATAGATGATTTTGAATTGTCTTCATTGATCTCGGGTTGAATGGAAGGGATCTTGCAATGATTCTCTAATTTTTTTTTAATCTGTTAAAACTCGGTATTTTGATCTCTGCAAACCCTGAATCCTTCAACTGGAACAGCATCACAGAGACACAGAGACAAATCATGTCCACACTGAGTTCATCGTCTGCGATGAAGGGTCGCAAGCAAAAAAGGCTGGAAACTGCTGTTAAAGGGACATTTACCACAATATCAACGGTTCTGCAAAACCTCTGATGGTTGACGGTTTTATATGGATACTACTACTAAGTATACTTTGTCATATCACCCAGCCGTGGTGGTGAGCCACGTCCAATGGTCACGCTATAAAAAAAACAGAGCCGCTTTTCATGGTGTGTGACACAACGCTGATCATTAGCATTTTCTGCGGGATAAACAGGAGTTAATGGCCATGAGAACTTGTTGAACGTGTGTCAACTGCCTCCAGAGAGGAGATTAGCACTTTCTTGTCCTGGTCACAAGTCAAAAGAAGGGTTCAGAAAAAAAATACTGCATGTATTTAAAAACACCAACAATACCACCAACACCTCCTACCTCCTCCTCCTCCCCCAGATATACATCATCCCCAGCTCTGACAACCTGTTGCCACCAGTTACCACCACATCCCATCAATCACTGCAGGGGAAACAATGCTGTGATTGGTGGGCTGACAGACGGGGTCACCATGACAACACAAACACCCGCTGATGACTCAATGGAGAGCGAGGCGCAGCGGGAGAGAGAGCGAGGTTTAGCCTCCTGCAGGCTGCCATCGAGCCCCTCGCTGCCTTTATGTGTTGAAGTTTAGTTTTAAGAGGATTATCAGCTCTTTTCAACAGCTGCTAATAAGGCTAATTGGCCCAAATGGGAAATGTTGAGAGAGAGAGAGCGAGAGAGAGATGTTTTTCTCTGTTACACTACTGGCTGGGATGCAGACTGAACCCCCGACCAGCCTGCATTGCCATCCCTAGACACATCATGCAGGAGTTTACAGTTCACATTTGGCTCAGTCATGTGTCAATAAAATATTTGGGTGAAATTACCAAACGATTCCTCTCACAAGACCTTACTTTGAGAAATATCGAGGAGTTACTGTTGCTAACCTTGTGTCAGCAATGCGGCAGCGTCTAGAAAGCTGTGAAGGGAGAGGAGCTAATTCAGATGCCCCTGGTTCTGGACGTAAGGAAATCAGGTCGATTGTGTGATGAACTGCCCAGTGTCAGGTGGAACTCACCCTTCCTGGAAAATATCTGCGTCTTTTATAAAAAAGTAGAGGGTACAAGTCTGGGGACATAAAAAGGGTGAGCAGTCAACTACGACTCCCAAAGTGCTTTTCAGTGAGAAATGCCCAAACACCAAGAATAAAAGAGTACTCCACTGATTTAGGATTGCCATTGCACTCCGACAACACTGCCGGACTCATGACGGAGAGTTTTTTAGAAAAGGGATCAAAAATGTCGTTTTTTAGTCCAAAAATTCTTCCTTCCTTTTCAAAACCTGACACCTCCATTACCCACCATGCAACTCGGCCGCCGAGAGTTTGGTTGGAGAACTATTTTGATTTGTGCCCGATCGTTTTAATCTCTTTCCGAGCAAAGACGTCAAACACTCTCTGATTCTGGCTCCTCCAGGGTGAGGATTTTCTGCCTCTCTCTGTTGTACCTCATTGTACATCTGAAGACGTAGCCTTTGGCTGTTGGGAATTAAATCAGGCAGTTTTCACTACGTTCTGACATTTTACAGACAAAACGCATATTAATGGATAATGAAAATAACCGTTAGTTGCAGCCCTAGACAGATTAACCTGCCAGGGGACCAGTGGAGAGGAAGGTAGCTGCTGGGTCCTTATTGACTCCCGTTCCTCTGATTTTCTATTCTAAAATACGACCTGGCCCCAGGTCAGGGGTGTGGTAGTTTTATTAAACACCTCAGACCCACATCGAATAGATGAGGAAGCCATCATTTCCACCTGATTAGCTCGAGTTCAGAACAAGTGTACACCTGGACAATTTAATAGCCTCCTCTAAAGTGAGAGTACATTACAACCTGTTGGATTAATGAGGCCTTGCTGAGGTTCCCCTGGGGAGTAACGTTGCACTGAGAAATACTGTGGTTGGCCAATGACTCCTGCTGGTGTTTGAACGCTTCTGTCAAACCTAAGTGAACATCTACAAAGTATGTAGTAATCCCCACATGCTAAACTATCACGTCAGCCTGGCGATACCACTGCCGACAGACTGATCTTCAGTGCCGTGTGATTTAAAGACATGAGGTCTGCAGCTTTTTGTTGGTTTACTTCATCTTCTCTCTCTGGTCCTCCCCTAAAAACCCGTCTTCCCCCTTCTTATTATTTTAGACAACAGGAAGCCCATATTTTATCCTACAGACTTCGACTTGCAGTCCAGACTGCTTTTCCGCATGAATCTTTTACAATCTGTCCACAGTCTGGGTTTGTCTTTCCACGATTTCCCTGGTCAAACAATATATCTCAGTCCACAAGCCGGGTGAAACCTTTTGAACCTCTGCCTTTAGACATCTGCTTTTCTACACATCTGTCCACATGTAAATCTCAGTGGATTGCTTCTTCTCTGGCCTTTAATCTCCCACTGCAGCCACGTCTGCCTCCGCCCCTCCCTCCACTCTCTACCTACTTTACACTCTAAAGGAGAAAAATGCACCGGAGACCATCTCAACGGCGTTTCCAACAAGACCGTGCCGGGCTGAACTTTACACACAAGAAGGGAAGATTTCTTCCTCGTATAGAAAGTTGGTGCATTATTCTCCTTCTAGTTTCCAGTAGCTCCAGTTTTGGGAGTTTCCTACTTTCAGCCTAAGTGTTCGCACTAGAAACACATCACTCAGGAGAAATGATTTTGAACTCTGTGTACTTCAATGGAAGAATTCAATGGAGGTCTGGAAAACACTTTTATTGCACTTTGTGTAATGAGCCTGCAGACTGAGAGTGTGTTGCAGATTACTCACCCTTGCTCTGTCCTCCTCAGAGGGTGGCGATGATGGTAAACACTCCAGCCTGCTCTTTTCTGAAGACAATTTAGGTTTTATTTTGGGGCTAAAGACGGAGGATGGACAATCTCCAACTCGTTTCTCTGCCCTAAGAAAAGAATCACAGTGTCTCACAAAAGGTATTCACATGGCACAACTCAACTTCTCGTCTGGACTTGTACCAACACTCTCTGAACTACTGTCTCTCAGGGCTAATTAGTGGCTAGTTAGGTTTCAGACTCTTCCCTCCACGGGTGACGTCTAAGGTTGGGTTCCAATGGCCGGTTCTGTTTTGGAACCGGTTCCCAGTTGACAAAATACCTGCATTCGTTAAGCTCAGACGCTAATGAATCTGTTATCAAACCTTCTCTCTCTCCTGGTTATTTTTTTTCAGCGTAGAAAACACACAAGTAACGTCAGCAGCTTCTCCTTTCTAGCCGGATCTGACCGTTGCTTTCTTCGGTCAAAATGAGCGACATCATCTGCGGCAGATTATATCAGCTGCAGCCGCTTAATCTTAACTGCGTATCGTGTCCAGGGGAGCTCTGGTCTGCTGGTTAATGGGCTCTCTCCAAGCCGCCGCCTGGAGCGAGAGGACACGTGGCGCTGTGGCATCCCTCTACCGTCACCAGTGAGCTGAGTTTCTGTGGGTGGACAGAGCGGACGCTCTTCTCCAGAGAAATCATCGTCTGATCGCAGCTCATTCAATACAGGAGAGTCTCACTAGGGCAGATCAGATCAATATCCAGAGTTCATTGAGCTCAGAGTTCTGGATCAGGGGCTCCAGTATCTGGATCAAGTAGTTTTGTGACAAATCAGGTACAGACTTCAGTAGCCGGCTGTTATTTCAGTGTGTCGCAAGAATCGATATCGGTCGATCAACATTACGTGTCTTCTTGTGCGCAGTTCATTTTCAGGTTGGAGCTACAGGTTGTCAGCATTAATTCGGCTTCGTTGTGTGTTAATGTTGACTCATTTAGTAGCTGCCACTAAAATTGCTGGCATTTTTCTGGCTTCTCACCCAACAGCTAATCACAGGTCTGAACTGAATCTTTGACTTGTAGCTATCTATGTAAATAATGAAAGATAAACTTCGGATTTGACAAGTGGATGCGATAATGGATCTGGATTCGATAAAATGCTATCAAACACCAGCCCTGTCGATGTCTGAACACCCCCAGTCTCTTCTTATGGAGCCAGTAAACATCACGTGGTCATCTGCAAGTCCAGAGACATTTAGACATCTCAGTTAAAACTGAGCTAAGTTTGGTTTGACGGCGACGTTACGTAACCATCGTTTCAACAGCATTTAGATGACCGTGAATTAAACGTTGAATTGCAGTCATTCAAATGTTGTTGAAATAATCATTATAAGCAACCAACCAAATTTAGACCTGTTGTTGCTTGGAGGTCTGGACCTTTCCTTCCAGTCCTTCAAAATAAAACCTGCTTTCTTGGGCCATCCATCATGCAGGGAGAAATCCGTCAGACGGTGACCCACGGGTCACAACACCGCGCAGGTGGAACCCGGACACTCACCGCTGATTTACAGCAAACAGTTTATGTCCGGGCTCTGTTAGCATTCTGGGAAATGTAGGAAATAACTCATTAAACTTGTTGATCTTTAATCTCATTTTTATTGTAACTTTGTCTCAAATGGACCATTGGTCTGACACAAAGTGCAGTGAATTGAATCAGACGAGGCGGGGTTGATGGAAAGACGTCTCATCAGCAAACTCAATTACAACACAAACTAATCAGAGTTCGGGAAATCCAATTTACTGTGAAGTGACTCAGTCCTCGCTGAACAGAAGGACCGAACTGAGACAGAGCCAGAGGAGGAAACACTTCAGAGGAGAGTCTGACGGTCTGAGAGAACAAAGACACGACTCAGCGACAGGAAGTGGTTCATAAACATGCACCGCGCTCCCTGCGTGACCTTCTCAAATGATCAATAAGTTAAAAAGCAGCCAGATTTATCTGTTTTTCTGACGATGTTTGACAACTACACAACCCATAAACAACTGACGAGGGGGAAAGGGGGGCGTGTTGGCGGGGAGAGAAGAGAGAGAGAGGGAGAGAAGAGAGAGGGAGAAGAGAGAGAGAGAGAAAAGAGAGAGGGAGAAGAGAGAGGGAGGGAGAGAACAGAGGGAGAGAAGAGAGAGAGAGAGAGAGAAGAGAGAGGGAGGGAGAGAACAGAGGGAGAGAGAGAGAGAGAGGAGAGAGAGAGAGAGGGGGAGAAGAGAGAGGGAGGGAGAGAAAAGAGAGAGGAGAGAGAGAGAGAGAGAGAGGGAGAAAAGAGAGAGAGAGAGAGAGAGAGAGAGAGAAGAGAGAGGGAGAAGAGAGAGAGAGCAGAGAGAGAGAGAGAGAGAGAGAAGAGAGAGGGAGAAGAGAGAGGGAGGGAGAGAACAGAGAGAGAGAGAGAGAGAGAGCAGAGAGAGGGAGAAGAGAGAGGGAGGGAGAAAAGAGAGAGAGAGCAGAGAGAGGGAGAAGAGAGAGGGAGGGAGAAAAGAGAGAGAGAGAAGAGAGAGGGAGAAGAGATAGAGAGAGAGGGAGAAGAGAGAGGGAGAGAGAGAGAGAGGGAGAAGAGAGAGGGAGGGAGAGAACAGAGAGAGAGGGAGAGAGAAGAGAGAGAAAAGAGAGAGGAGAAGAGAGGGAGAGAGAGAGAGACAGAAAAGAGAGAGAGAGAAGAGAAAGAGAGAGAAGAGAGAGAACAGAGAGAGAGAGAGAAGAGAGAGAGAAAAGAGAGGGAGAGAGAGGGAGAGAAGAGAGAGAGAGAAAAGAGAGAGAGAAGAGAGAGAGAGAAAAGAGAGAGAGAGGAGAGAGAAAAGAGAGAGAGAGAGAGAGAAGAGAGAAGGAGGGAGAGAACAGAGAGAGAGAGGAGAGAGAAGAGAGAGAGAAGAGAGAGGGAGGGAGAGAAGAGAGAGAGAGAGAAAAGAGAGAGAGGGAGAGAGAAAGAGAGAGAGAGAAATAAGAGAGAGAAGAGAGAGAGAGAGAAAAGAGAGAGAGGGAGAGAGAAAGAGAGAGAGAGAAATAAGAGAGAGAAGAGAGAGAGAGGCTTGTTTTGAATAATGAATGAGTTGTTTACTGTCTGAAAGGTCTCGAGTCCACACACACACCTTCTCTTTTTGCTCTAAATAGTGATGCAAAGCTACAATCTGTCTGAAAAACAACCATACAAATCATGACACCAACCTCTATGTCTTTCGCACACACACACACACACACACACACACACACACACACATACACACACACACACACACACACACACACACAGGGGGCCTCCTTTTTGTTTCTTCAGCTGGTAGATGAGACAAACTCTACAAGTCTTTGTATAAATCCTGAACTGCATCAATGACTATTGGTGTCAGAGCAAACACCCAGGCTGGTGTGTGTGTGTGTGTGTGTGTGTGTGTGTGTGGTCCAGGTATTACTCATGTTGTCGGGACCCAAATCTGTTTACACAGTCACATTACGGGGACTAGTTTTCCCTTGTCCCCATAACGTAAATCTTTCAATTTTAAGGTGAAGGGATGTTTTAAGGTTCGGCTGAGGTTAAGGTCGGGCTAGTAGTAGTTATGGTTAAGGTTAGAGCGAGGCTCGCGGAAATGAATCAAGTCCGTGCAATGTCCTCTGAAGTCATGGAGACGGGACTGTGTGTGTGTGTGTGTGTGCAGATTTTATTAGTCTCGTCCCAATTAGTCTTACAGAGACAAACACATTTCCAAGCATGAAATCTCAGTCAGCTGTGACTCATGTTAACCAGAGAGCCCGTGAGGCTGTTTCCTCTGGTTTTTATTCATGTAAATGATTCCTGCTCTTTGTTGTAGACTGAACGCGGTCGTTAATAATGAAAAACAAAACATAATCCGTTTAAAAGGACGCAGCACTTCCTTGGTTTTCTTCTTACCGTGTTGTTCGGTTTCCAGCGCTGTCCGGGGATAATTGGCTGCTCTTTGTTCAGGGGTAGAATACATTATATACTGTCATTAACATGGCTCACAGCACGGATTCAGACCAGGTCCTGGAACGGCGGACCAGCTCTTCACACTCGGATGGCTGCTGGGTGTCTTGTGGACTTGGCTTGTGACCGTGTCCCATGGGGGGTCTTGTGGGGGTCGCTGCAGGAATATGGGTTTCTACGAGTCATTCGGTCCTCATATAACCGGAGTGAGAACTGTGCCCATATTCTCAGCACGGAGTCGAGCACATTTTCAGTGGGTGTTGGGCTCCGGCGGGGTTTTCCGATTGTGATCTTCAAGGCACAGCCGGGAGGGAGGAGAGTGTCTGGTTTGGTGACCTCGCAATTGCCTCTCTGCCCTTTGCAGCTGACGTGGTTCTGTTGACTTCAGCAGACCGTGAATTTAAACACGCACTGGGGCGCTTGGCGGCCAAGTGTTAAGCACTGGGAATGAGAGCCACGACCTCCAAGTGTCAGGCCAAAGGCCCTCTGCTGGGAAACGGTGGATTTCTCCCTCTGGGTTGGGAGCGAGTTTCTGCCCCGAGAGAAGGAGTTCAGGTACTTCATCTTGGGGCTCAGGTGAAACGGAGCATAAGGTCGAGAGCCGGACTGGTGACGGGTTGTACCGGACTGTTGTGGAAAATAGGGAGTTGAGCAAAACTCTCACTTACCAGTCAACGTAATTTCCAACCCTCATCTGTACACGAGCTTTGGGTAGTGAATGAAAGAAGGGGACCGTGGATACAAGCGGCCGAAATGAGTGTCATCTGTAGGGTGGCTGGGCCTCGGGATCGCCTCTGGATCCCCCCGGACAAGCAACAGAAAACGGTTGGATGGACGGATCACCGGATTCCTCCATTCTGAATTAATGAGGAGAAGTAACAGTAGCCTAGTTCGCTGACTCCCGATACTGAGGTCAACCGGGGATGCAAAAGCTCACAAGTGGGATTAAGGAAGGAGACTTTATCTTCCTAAACGGTCAGGGAGCTACCCGGCTGCATCCATTAAAAACTTGGGAAAAAAATAAAGAAACTTGCCTCAAAAAGGGGCACGGATGACCTGTTCGCAGCTGTACAGGTGTTAAGGGGCCGTTCACAAATAAAAGCTCTCGATCAACATATTTCATCAGCGCCACAAACGTTGAGCTAACGGCCCTTAGCAATCATTAGCACGGCATCTGTGTCGACCGAAAGTGACGTCAGCGCTGCCATTAGGAAAAGACTTCCACTTCCAAACCGAGACACAGGGAGCTCCCAGGTAGCAGCTTGTCACGTTCAGCCGGCTCTGACCATCACTTTCACGGGTTAGAATGACAGACGTCGCCGGCAGCGGGTCACATCGGCTCACTAGCTAATGTTACAGGCCGAAATGAAACTTGTGCGTTGTCCGGCTAAAGGGGCTCACACTACGGATTCAGTCCCCACTAGATGATCACATTCTCCAAGTTAAACTTTCCCTGATATCCTATGAGTAATTCAGGTTCACTGATTTAAGGGATTTGAATCAGGAACTTCTGCATTTGGATCAAATAGCTCCTTAAAAAAAGGGCGTGTCGAATGTGTAAGTCTTACACGAACAGAGTCAGAAGTATGTTTCTCTCAGTGAATATATACACACACACAACGACAATGTCCAGGAAGACACACATGGACATACAACAAAGACAAGGACAACAGAGCTGAACAAAGACAGATTAACATAAACACATGACACACACGTAGTTGAATAAATACAGAATAAAATGCCTACACATTTAATCAACATCTAGGTAAATATAAGTATTGGAATGGACTCCGACCCGGATTGGACCATAAACACTTAATCGGATGATGAATAAAAGTTAGTTTAACAAAACGGTAACTCGGTCTCATTATCAGGCTAAAGATTTAAGACTTTTTCATTCAGACTCGACTCAGGTGCAGACAGGAGGTTTTTTTTTTTTTGTTTCGTTGTATTTAAGACACTGTATATTCAAAGAATCCCAACGGGCTCCCTGCTGGTACGTTGAGAGCTTGGCACTGATACGTGACGCTGCCGTAACGAGAAGCTGTATTCCTTACTCTAGGTTCTGAGTTTGACCAGAGCAAATCAAAAAAATCAGGTGTGGCAAAAGTGACTTTCAGTGTAGATTGGGGCCTTTCGGGACCTGCTGCCCACTGACACCCAGTAATTAACCGCCACCAGCTCTAAATGATCAGCTGGCGGAAGTTCATGCTGATGGAAACTCTCCAGTGACTCTAAAGTCACTGAATGACTCAGAGTCAAAATGGAGCAGATTGAAACCTTAACTTCTAAAGCTGCTCTGCTCATTAGCATCTCGGCTAAAAGACACGCACGCACACACAGCATGTAAACACACAACCACACCATCAGCTGTTTGACTCATTAATGTGTTAACTACCAGCCAGTGCTCGAACACACACACACAAGATTGTCTTTGTAATCAACGCACGCTACACAACAGGAGGCCTGGAACCCTAAGTGTGTGTGTGTGTGTGTGTGTGTGTGTGTGTGTGTGTGTGAGAGCCTGAGGTTTGATTAAAAAGCTCTTTTGTGGTTTTGAGATGCTAATCTTTCTATTATCAGCAGGATAAAAGGGAGTTTAGCTGCTTAAAGACAAACAAATGACTTCTGGCAGACACACACCATACATGGCTAATGAGCGCTTTGTGCGTGTGTGTGCGTGTGTGTGTGCGCGCGCGTGTGCGTGGACAGACTCTTTTTTTGGACAAACTGCAAGAGAAACATCTAAATCTGTCTCAGGCCTGACAGCTACGCCAACACAACACCCGAAGAAGAAATCCCATCGCGTCGGCGACGGGAAGCCTCCGTGACATCGCTCCTCATGTCGGCGTACCCGGAGGGGCCGACCGCGACGTCCGGTGTGAGGTGTGAGCGCCGAGCTCCCGACAGAGACGGACCGGATCCAAAAAGCTTTCAGGAAGTCGGATACGGTTCTTGAGCAGCGGGCGACAGCTAATCGACACAGCTGAGCCTCAGACGCGTTTTCAGGCTGGAGCACGTTCGTGTGGTCGAGCAGTTGTGGTTGCAAACATAATTTTTTTTTTTTTTTTTAAATCACTCTTTGAAAAATATTTAGAGCCGGGCCACTTATTATTTCTTATGTGAATAAGGGAAGAAGTGACCCTGTGTTATGCGAGAGGTTCCGGTGCCACTTTTTATTTGCTCTATTCAACCTACACAGCAACGCCACGCAAAATGTCACTGCGCCTGATTATAATGACAATAAAGATCGTTCTACACTCCGTTCCGAACAAAATCTCAATCAGACAGACTTTTAGTTTTATTGGGAGACGGATTTTTTTTTCTCCTATGCTAACAGTTTCCCCCTGCTCCCAGCCTTTTTGCTAAGCTAAGCTAAAGGCGCTGGACCTCTCTCTGGACTTGGTCCACAGAGATTCAACTGATCCTTTTTCTCATCTGACTTAAGTGTATTTCCCAAACACCTGAACTGTCATTTTAAGGAAAACAATAAGTCAGCGTGGTTCTGTTGGTCTTTCATCCCGGCTGTAGACAGGAGGCCAGGGGCAAAGGGTGCGCGAAGCCAAGGAGCTGCTAATGCTCTGTGATGGCCTGACTGGAATATGAAGTCCTAAGTAAGTCTCTTAATGTCCCTGAGGAGACCTGGGGAGAATAATTGATGACTTTAGATGTTATGTCAGACCCAGGTCCTCTCTCCGGCTCGTCAGAGGACATCCCGGCTCCTCTTCTCATCTCCCTCGCTGGCTTCTTCACTCTTAGGGTTTCCCTCGGTTTCGGTTCGATTCCCATCCGTCACTGCGTCCCTCTCTCTCTCGCTCCTTCTCTCTCTCTCCCCATCTCTCCTGTCTCCGACCGGTTGGGCAAGCAGCATCGCTAATCTGCAGGAGAGGAGGATGAGCAACGGACAGAGGGACAGATTGATCCAGATGGTGGAAGGGTCGAAGGTAAGACGGAGAGAGAAGAAGTAGGAGGAGGAAGACGTGCGGAGGATGTTGGCGTTTTCGAGGAGAACCGGAGAGTTTCAGTGAGTCAGCAGTGGGTGAAAACATCACGAGCTCGTCCAGGGGGAAAGGTTCGACTTTTAACAGAGCTGCAGGTCGACACCACCCACGAGACTCTTTTTTCCGAGGACCGGTTCCTTTTTTCTTTTTTTTCTGCCAAATTCAATACGATAAGGCAAAAGCAGGTCCCTGATATCATGTTTTCAGCACACACCGAACACACACTGAAGCAGAAGTACTTAAGACGATACTTGAATTTTTCAGTGTTTCAGTCACTTTTCTGCAAAATGATCGTTGCTTTCAAAGGCTCCAGGCAGTCACATGTCCAACTGTCGCACAGCTGTTTCCGTTCGTATTTCCACCGCTGCTGCGTGCGGTTTCTGACAACGTCAGATTTTGAACGTTATAGTGCATCTCCAGGGGTTATCTTTCATCATGGCGTGACGTGTTTAGGAATCAGGTATGGGCCTAGCGGAGAACCCCGTCAACTCAGCCGCACGCGCGACCTCCCGGTAACATGGCCTGCGATCGGTCGAGAGAGGACTAGAAGCGCAGGTGACGGCTCATTGTAAGGGGACACTGGTACAAACGGTTTTTAAAGTAAGTCCAGCAAGTAAGGAAGTAAGTAAGTAATGAAAGTGCCCAGAAACTTCCTCGGGGGTCGACGCTTTTGGGGCCAAAGAGCGCGAGCCTCAGAATCGATCTGAGTTGAGCCAGCCGACGTGAACGGCAAGAAAATCATTTCCAGATACTGCTCTTCATGGTTCCTTAGTTCTTACTGGACCTGTTGGCTCGAAGCCTGACCACACAATGAGCAATTACAGGACAGCGCAGGAAACCATCTTCTAAACGAGCCTAGAGCCCAATGGGACGACCTCGGCCTCCCGTTCTGTTCCACGGTCGGAAACGGGAAGAAGAGGGGAAAACATGATCTCATGTCGAAGCTGGAAACTGAAAATGTTTGGCCTTGTACCGTATAAATGACAGTTTAAAAACTGTTGAAAATGTATTTTCTGTCAACCAACTGATTAATAGATTCACTGTTTCAGCACAAAACCATGCAAGACAAAACGGACCCGCTCACACAAGACCGAGGTCTCACACGTCACAACACCTTTACATTCGCTCTCATGTAAAACTAAGAAAAGCATCAAAACCTCGCATCTGAAAGTAAATAGTTGCCCATTAACTTCCTCTCGACGGACTAATCGATGAATCATTGTCAATCTTTGACTTCACTGATGAAGTCAAAGAACCGAACGAACCCCGAACGAGACCGAACTCGGGTTCATGGCTCTGAGCGAGGCCTGATGGGGTTGGTCACGAAGATGAGCTGAGAGAGAATTAGGGCGGCAACCAACAACTAGCAACGCTATCGATCCTGATTTCATCCTTGTCCATCAACCAATCACATTTCCCCGAGTCTGAGATGGTGTTTTGATATTGTCTCTGTGTCCAGGCAACAGTCCCCCCCACCCGGTGTAGGGAGACGTGAATGAGGGAACGAGGGACGGTCCGTTCATCTGGCCGATGATTGGCCAGCAGTGACTTCGCTTTATTCATTCATGCGTTCGTCAGTCCCCGACGGGAACCTCAACCTGAAGCTGACTGGGATCTAAAGCCCAGGACCAAGTCTTGAGCCCACAATTATCAGTTTAAAATGTGGAGCTGAGTCCCCACAGTGTCAGAGGGCTGTCAGGTCTGGGTCCCCACAAACCGGGGTAACACACACACACCTTCAAAAGGAGTGTGTGTGTGTGTGTGTTACGGTTGACCAGCAGGACCAGTGGGTGCGTGTGTGATGTGTGTGTGAATACGCCTACTTACTTTTTACATAATCCAGTATGAATAAACATGAGATGATTTATGAATAAACATGGCCGAGGCAGCGCTGTGAAAACACACACACACACACACACACACACACACACACACACACACACACAGGGCTGGGAACTCTCAGCGGTTCATGAATATTCATGCAGCAGCAGCAGCAGTTCTGTCGTTCGTTCTCACACTCGTTGGTTCTGTTTTCCTCTCAGTCAGACTGACAGCTCTCTCAGGCTGGATTGACACTCGTCCCACTAAGCTTCTCCTCTTTCTCTCTCCTCCTTTACTTTTTTCTTTCCTTTCTCTCCCCCCACCACAAGGGAGCCAGTACTCCTGTCCTGCTTCCTCATCCTGTCATTCGTCCATCTGTCCTTTCCTACATCCTCCTCTCCTCCTTCACCGTCTCCTTCCCTTGTTCCTCGGGTCATCTGTGCTTCTGTCCTCTTCTACATCCTTCTCTCCTCGTTCCTTGTCTCCTTCCCTTGTTCCTCGGGTCTTTCGTGCTTCTGTCCTTTCCTACCTCCTCCTCTCCTCGTCCCCGTCTCCTTCCCTTGTCCCTCGGGTCATTCTTCCCTCTGTCCTTTTCTACATCCTCCTCTCCTCGTCCCCGTCTCCTTCCCTTGTTCCTCGGGTCTTTCGTGCTTCTGTCCTTTCCTACCTCCTCCTCTCCTCGTCCCCGTCTCCTTCCCTTGTCCCTCGGGTCATTCTTCCCTCTGTCCTTTTCTACATCCTCCTCTCCTCCTTCACCGTCTCCTTCCCTTGTTCCTCGGGTCATTCGTGCTTCTGTCCTCTTCTACATCCTTCTCTCCTAGGAGCAAACACCAATTCACACCCTCAACATTTTCTAAATGGACCAGTAAAGAGCTCAGGCGCTTCAAAGATCTTTAGGAAGGAAACATAGTTCTTCCTCTCGTTGTGGAAATCCAGTCTCTCTCAGGCAGCTCCCAATGCGTCAGCTCGTAACAAAAAACAAAAACCAAAACCGAAAACCAAAACCACTCGGCTCCTTCTCGCATCTCCCTCAGGATCTAAAGCGGGAAAAACTTCTTTCACTGGCTCCAACCGACAAATGTTTCTTTTCAAATCTCTGTGTTTTTAGCATTTGACCGATGTCAAGTCGCAGCGTGAGGAAGAGCTCGAGCTGAGGAGGGGCCGCGTCACATGACGTCCCACGGTGGTCGTGCGCGTGGCCGCCGTCGCCTCCTCTGCTGAGGTCAGGGTCACCTGGGAAACGGGTAACTTGTCCCAGCTGTGGCAGGCGAGTGACAGGCCGTTCGGCGGCGTCACCCGAGCTCAGCGTCTCAGACCACACCATTGACGTCACCTGGCGTCCGCTCGGACCGCCGCCGCCGGACCGCAATACCCCCGTTCCACCACAAGGGCGCACAACCATCTACCGGCATTCAGAACCCGGGGGGGGGGTCTGAAGAAAGAAGCAGAGCGGCAACAGTTACTCGATTAATCAGTTAGTCGATAATCAGACATTTATCGAACTCCGTTGTTTCTTCTTGTTCACATTATCCCACCATCATCACCTGACATATAGATTTTACTTCATGTAGTAGGCGACTGTTTCCTCCTTGTAAACAGGGTCCAGCTCTCCTTCGTTATTTCTCCCTTTGGTGCCACTTTTTGTGCCTGTTTTATCCTTTTATTGGATTCGGATTTAAAACGGGTGAATTATTTGCTCCCACGCTTCCTGTGTGTGTAGCATGGAGGCGGCTACAAACGCATCTGATTCCTCAGATCCTGGCGAATCATTTCAAGATAGAGTTGTTGATTTTTCTTCAAGCAAAAGTGACAAAAACTCAGTGCTTTCAGCCTTTTCACCGTAGTTTTCTCACTCCGGCGTCGCAGCAAACTGAATTTATTTGGGTTTTGTACTGACAAAACAAAACACCTGAAATTATCAACATGGACTCTGCTGAATTCTTCACAGTCTGGCGACATTTTTTAGACCAAACGATTAATCAAAAAAAAAACTGTCTGATTAATAGATCGTTTCAAAGAGTAACTGGTCGCAATTAGTTGCACATATTATATTTGGAGGCTTTTTAGATTTAAAAGCCTGTAAAAAGTAAATATAATTCCCTTTATTCTCAGATTAGACAACACGTGGATAAAAGGCCGATGTGGCTGAAGGTTTTTCTATTGGCAGAAGAGACGACGACATTAAAAGCCAGAGACTCCTGCAGTTTTCAGACCTTTATTACCGAATGTTTGTCCACTGACTGTGACCTTTATCTGACCTTTACTCGTCTGACACACACATACAGATCAATTCCAATCTGCCATTCACTTATACGTGATTTAAGTCTATATTCTCTTTGTGATTTTTATAGACTATATACATGTCCTGTGTGTCCTTTCTCCTGTATAACTGCTCCACTGAGCAGGACTAATCTGCCGTTCTGCTTTTAAGGAAGAGTCAATACCATTTTAGTCTCTGTCTTCAAGCAGCTGCAGCTTTTTATTTGTGGCTCCGCGTGATTTAGACGTTGACGCAGCAGGTTAACAGGAATTGAAGTTCGTCATTTACACGTTTGCTTGTTTTGTGCTGTTAAAAACCAGATTGCAAAAGGAGCGCAGCGGGAGCGCCAGGCGGGCAATGTGACTAAAACACACATTTCTGAAATAACCGATTGAATTTGTTGTTATTGTGCTGCAGCATCGTGTCAGATTTGGCTGAATCGCAGCAGCAGTGAACTGCGGATGAAAAGCAGCAGCTGCACCTCCGGTGTCTCCAGAAGGAAAAGGACGGTTGACTGTTGAAAATGACTGGTAGGCTGCTTAAATCTGGTTTGTTTCAGCCTCTCGTGATTCTCCAAATGCTGTTTCAAAGGATTTCTCAACTCAATAAGCAGGAAACGCTGAAGGGAACTCAGCATTAAACATAAAGGAAACAGAGAGACAGAGAGAGAGAGACATAGACAGAGAGAGAGACAGAAAGGGAGACACGCTTGGCAGAGATAGAGACATAGAAAGAGACAGAGAGAGACATAGACACAGAGATAGAGACATGAGGGATAGAGACAGAGAGACACAGAGTGACATAGACAGAGAGATAGAGACATAGAGACAGAAAGGGAGAGAGACAGAGAGAGACAGAGAGGGAGACAGAGAGGGAGACAGAGACAGAGAGACAGAGAGGAGACAGAGAGGAGACATAAACAGAGATACAGAGAGACATAGACAGAGAGAGACAGAGAGAGACAGAGAGACAGAGCCTCTCACCACCAGGTCTCTCAGCTGATATTAATCAGAAGCTTAATTCAGATCCATTAAGTGAAGAAATGACCCAGAAGGAGCAGCTGAGCAGCTTCTGCAGGCGGACACCGCCGCCCTGTGGCTGCACAGAGGTACTACAGCTTCACCTGGTAGAGCCACCGGTAGGAGCTCGGCAGATGCCAGGTCCAAAAAAAAAGTCAAATGGTTTTGACCAGGTTTTCTCTGAAACATGAAGAACTGCACTCTAATGTCATCAATAACTGATCCAATCATGAAAGTCTTCACTGACAAAGAAAATCAAACTGAGTCCTACATTATTAGGAATCATGTCACATCCACTTCCTCCTTCCTCCCTCTGTGGTCCGGTTTAGGACTCCTCTGCCATTTTGAGCTTTAAAATATTCCTTCTTTTTAAACATTTGTTTTAGAATCTGTAAACCTACAGGTGGCAGAAATAAACAGAGCGTTCTGAGGAATGTGTGACACCATTTCCTGTCATCTCTCCTGCTGTTCGTGGTGCAGGAAGTAAACAAATTCTTTACTTATGTAGGAGTAGAAATAGTCAGTACTTTTACTTCAGTCCAAGTTTGACGATGCAGAAGATGCGTGACCTCCACCGGGGAGGTTGTGTGCATTTCTCAGCAGGATTTACACAAAACCACTGAACTGATTTGTACTGAACTTGGTGGAGGGACGGGACCTGGACCAGGAGCAGATCCAGATCGTTTACTAAGAATTTGAAGTTTTTCCAATGAAGTCTGGTGTGTGTTGTTTGGCACTGGCTTTGGTTGAGGTCTGCGCTCTACTGGTTATTGTAGCACTATTATTTACAACTGCAACTAATGATTATTTTCATTATCGATTAATCTGCTGATTATTTCTCAATCAGTCAATCAACTGTGAAAACGCACCGATTAATCGACTAATCGATTATTGATGCATTATTGCGTCAACAGCATTTTAACGTTGTAGTTGGTCAAAGTGGAGATGCTTTTAACTGCTGTTCATGCTGCTGCATAAATAATATTTACAAATGAAAGACAATGCATTCAGATTAAGATTTGATACAGTAGAAGAGACTAAAGGAAAAAACAATATTTCCCTCTGAAATGTGTCGGAGTAGAGGAAAAAAGTAGCAGAAAATGGAAATACTCGAGTACTTCGAAGCTCTACTGAAGTAAAGTACTTTAGTTACTGTCTACTGCTGCCGGTTGAAGAATAAAACAAGACGTTACTGATCTGAGTTCAGCTTTAATGACACAAACAGCCGAACGGCCTCATACATCAGCTCATCATCCATCAATAAATTAACACGTCGTTTAAAAAAAAAAAAAAGAAAAAATCAAAGGGAACGTTTTATTTTCATGGTTTCAAGACGTTAGTGATCAGCTGACAACTTGCTCAGCCTGTCATCTGCGTCTGCCGAGACCGAAACGCTGTTTATCCGTCACTGAACGAAGTGGAGCCGCAGAGAAACGCGACAGGACAGACTCAAGGAGGAAACGGTTGGTCTGAACGTCCCATGAACACTTTGCTAAGAAATGCTGTAACATCTGCTTCGGAGGAAAAGCGCGAAAGCTGCGATTTATTTGTTGCATTCCGCTCCACGGTCAAACGTTTACAACCTTGAAGAGCTTCACATTTCAGACCCTGACTGACCTGCTGAATCTCCGCTCAGACGCCTCGCTCTCCGTCAGCCGGGCAGACGTTCACGTGAGCCGAGTCTCGTCTCTAGTCTCAGTAAAACCTGACCCCCTGCTCTGGCTTAACACTCCACACTATGACACAGACCTCTAATGCACCTGCCCTGCGTACAGCGCCGTCTAGACACCTGGGGAGGATTCCCGCTGAAGAGCCCTGGGCCTCATCTCTCACTGGTGTTCTGTTCTAACATGTTTTTAGGAGAATCCCAGCTGTAAATAACAGAATTCATGGTTTCCTGACTTGCACAGCGGGTGGCAGGTCTTTTTTTAAGCCCTTAGTCTTGTCTGCTACAACCTCCCTGACAGACCAGACCCGGGGCAGAAAAAAAAACCCTTGCAACTACTCACTGCTGCTCTTCCAGGTGACGTCACCTGAGTCAGCATCAAATAAAGAAACCTGGGGGTGTGGAGTGAGAGAGGAGTGAGCTCACCAGACCTCTGTGCCCCCCCCCCATCTCGGCTGCAGGCTACAGGCTCATAATATAGGATACATTAGCACCTACTAGCATAACGCACCTGAGTCTCTGTCAGTGGCCGAACTGCATTGTGGGGAACGCAGGCACCAAGCTCTGACAGGAGAGAAGAATGGAAGAATGTGGAGCCTTTTTTTCAGACTGTCCATCCTGATTTTGACGTTGTTAAAGGAGCGTTACACTAAATCTGTGTGTGTGTGTGTGTGTGTGTGTGTGTGAGTGTGTGTGTGTGTGAGTGAGGGGGGGGCTACCTCAAAGCTCATCACTGCCAGTGACCCCGACTGAGTGAATCAAACTGAAACTAAAAGTGGATTTTAAAGCGTGAGGATGGCCACGCCCCCACTGAAAATGACAACAATATGATCAAATTACAGGTAAAAAAATGAAAGGCTGCGGTGTCCAGACGTGTCACTTCCTCCCGCCGCGATCACATGATGGAAACTGCGCCAGGACGAGGCAGCAGATGCCGATTGACAGGTGTAGCGCAGCCAATCGGAGAAGCCCTGGAGCGAGCTGCTATAAAGGAACAGAACAGAGGTTAACGTTTCCTGCTCTACATCCTCACTCCAGCCGTTTCCTGTTGGCAGCATGGCGATCAGACAGCAGACGGTCACGTGACACAGAGCTCGCAGGTTTGTCGGCACCCTCTTCTTCTTCTCCTCCTCCTCTTTTCCGCTCGTTTCTCTTTCATCCTTCACAGTCCGATCACCTCCTTCTCTTTCCGTCTCCCCCCTCCCCACACACTCTGTCCGTCTCTCAGGTGCGTCTCCTCTTGACTCCTCCCGGACTCGCTGGGTTGGAAGACGACAGCAGTTTCTCGGCCGCCCGGCTCCTCTTCCTCTTCTCCGCCTCCTTCCCTCCTCCTCCTCCTTCGCTCCCTCCCTTCTCCTTGTCCCGCTCTCTCTCCTTGTCGCGACTGCTGCTCGTTCGCTCCGTCATCTTCACCGACGAGTTGCTGCCTGAAGAGAGCGAGGAAACGAGTCACATCAACACAGAACCTCGGGATAAAACCTAAACAACCCCCGTGAGGCTCAGCTCAGATTCAGCAGACGCTCTTTAACTGGTTTGAGGCTCCTGTCTGTGAGATTGGATCATAAAAGTGAACCGTGCCCCCAATTGCTATATGCCTGCAGTGGCTAAGGCCTGGAAAGCAGAACTGAAACGAAGACAGAGTCAACTCATTGAGTAAATAAACGGATTAATACAGGAGTGAAACGCCACCCTGGCTCTCCAGCTTTTCGCCACAGCATTTTTACCTCGAAGGGCCCCTGTGGAGTTTCTGCTCCCTGTCAGCATTGTGAGTGTTTTTATCCCGTGCGCGCACACGGGCACGAAACACGACGTCCCGCCGGCGGTTTCGCACCGTCACACTGATCAACAGGCAGCGGCAAAGCACAGAGAAACGCAGCAACGCACCAGCAAAAGCAGGAGAGAAGGAGACCGCTAAGCGGCAAACGTAGACGTGACATGCGAGAAAGGTCGGCAGCGGTGATGGAACGGGGGATGGTACGTGCATCCAGCTGCCAGGGAGCCTCATCTGCCATTAAACACCACTGAAGAAACAGAGGAGAGGACAGGAAGACTGGTACCTTCTTCATGTGTAGCTGGAGGCTCTCTCTCCATCCTGAACTCCTCTTTGGTTTCCTCCTCTGAGCACAGCTTCCCTACAAACACAAACACACACAGAGACACAGACACACACAGAGACACAGACACACTATTTTACGAACCTTTCAAGTCCCTGTGAGTAGGATTTAACCTTTTGTGATGATGCTGGCTCCTGGTGGTTGTATCAAAACATGACTAAGAAACTACAGCCATGCAGTTTTGCAGTTAGCAGGTCATAAACCAAAGTATTGGGACAAATTAAAACGTTGACCTGATGGTGGCGCTAGAGCGAAAGTCAGGGGATCAGCAGAGCTGTTCCAGTTCATCCTGACAGGCGTCCCTGGAGCCAGAGCGTTAACGTGGCTAAAAAGACACTGTCACTTACAACCTCCATGTCTACACACACACACCACCACCAAATAAATGGCTGGTTTGCAGACGAGACCAGAACCTGACTGGGGATACGGTCCACGGAGACGGAGAATAAGTAAGTGAGGCCGTACATGAAAACCAGGAGAGACTAGAAAAGCTCACGTTTGTTCACCTGTCGTAGCGACGGCACCGCATCCTCACATCTCGGCAATTATTAGTGTGAAAGATGTTAAAATACCTGCCAGACCTGCAGCCAGAGACAGACGGCGAGTCCGTGAATCACATCATGTCTCACCTTCTTTAACCTCCTGGATGATGTCGTCCGGCAGAGAGAAACTCTTCTCTGTGTTTGGAAACGGCAAGATCTCCGACTCGTGCTGCATAACAGACACACACACACACACCTCAGTCAGAAATGATGAACGCAGTCCGCTCAGCGTGAAAAGACACACGGTGTGTTCGGGCGTAACCTCACCAGAGCCTGCATGTCGTACATGGTTCCCAGATGATCCCAGATGACGGAGGAAGAAACCTGCCGGCCGATGTTCTGACTGAACTTATCTCTGATGCAGATCATGTGAAAGTGACGGTTCACTCCTGGACAGAGAGACGGAGAGAGTTAGACCGTGTCCCAGTACACACACCATCTATATTTCCAGTGTACCGTTTTTTTCCAGTTAGCACTCAAGACATGAACGTACTTGCACATGGTATCAGACTTGGGCCGAGGCAAGTCTTTGGATCTGCACCTTCGTCACTGCCAGTTAACCTTCACAAACAGGCAGCAAAGTGGGTTTTTTTGCCGCCAGCCTTTTAAAGTCGTGATTTGCAGTGGGGTCATTCGATTAAGCGCAAAAACTACTTGTTTAGGAATAATGCACCACGCGAGAACATTAATAAGTGAATCCAAACGGTACTAAAACTAGACACGGGACCCCCCCCGAGACAGGACCTTACAATTAGGTGAAAGTTTCTGACCTGCCCGATCGTTCCAGCCGGTACTGAGCAGCTGATAAAACTACCACGAACCAGCCGCTAAGCAACGACCCGAGGCTTTTGGGACCACGGCCACGTCTGTGCCCAAAGCTCCACTCAAAAAGCCGCTGAAGCGTTGCCACGGTCAGATGTTGTGGTGGTGCAGGCGTCCAATGACTGCCCGGTTTGCAGATGGTCAAAAGGTCAGATTTATTATGCTGATCTGTCCGGCCCAGGACACATGGCAGCTTCGCCCCCCCCCGATTGGTGTGATTAGCTGGTCGATCAATAAGTTGACTGCCAGAAGATTAATGGCAACGATTCTGATAAATGATTAAGAGTTAAAGTCTTTTTTTTTTCTTTTTTTTTAGAAAAAAGGCCAAAAGTACCAGCTTCGGCTGTTCCTCGGCTTTTTAATGATAGAAAGCTCGAAACGTTGGGAAGTTTCTGATTTTTGTTCAGAAACAGAAGAAGCAGGATTTGTTATTTCGCTGTTTGCTGACATCTAATAAACCGAACAATCGATCGATCGATCAAAGAAAACGACCTGCTGATCATGAAAGTACAGCACGGCTCCACAAGCGGACCCGTCAGCAGGCTGCCAGCCGCCTGAGCCCCCGCTGTCCCGGGCGGCCCGTTGGCGGTCACACGCACACACACACACACACACAGGCTGCGGAGAGTAGCCCGACCCCTTCACCTTCGACACACTTAGATACCCGAGCGAAAACACGTCGAGTCACAGCAAACACCGCCGTGGTCGGGGGTTTCTCTCCTCGCTTCTCTCCGTTGGATGGAGTTAACGGAGAAATAAAGCCGGTCGCGGCTCGGTCCTCACTCTTCGTTCATTCCCCGAAGTTTAGCTCCAGGGTTGATTTAGTGCTGCGGTTGTCTTCTCGGTGGCAGCGAGGGGTCGTTAGTTCGCACTCATTATCGAAGCAAATCGCGCAACTAACGTTATTTTCCGGTGTTCACCGGGACCCTTCAGAGGCACTTCCAGGTCCCCGGTCCGCGAACCACTCGGCTGAAGCGGCGGAACTAGCAGCCGTTAACGGCTCCTGGGCAGCTAGCATGCTAACGTTAGCCGCGTCTCTTACCGACGGGTTTGTGTCCGATCATGGCGTGAAACAGACAGACCTCCACCTCGTGGCTCCACACCACCGAGTCCTCGCCTGGAACCAGCCCCGCGTCCGGAGGCTTCTCGTCGGTCTGATTCAGCGTCACGTCTGCCTCCCCCATCTTGGACTAAAAGGTTAAACCAGACTGGACAGGAGCTCCCGCACGGAACCGGAGTCTGTTTTGTTCCGTCTGCACCGGCAGCCGGAACTGTGTTCATAACGGCTCCGGCTATTATGTTTTCAGAATAAAAGTCTTCTGCGCTGAAATATGGCCGAAAACTCACGTTTGCCCTTAAAACTACTGAATAATTGAAGAAATAACAACAGTTAACATACAAATTAATATCCAATATGCTGCTTTCTTTAAGCAGTGACATTCAAGTGTCCTTTGGAAAACCTCGACTAAATACTTGGGTGGATAGAAACTGTCCCGATGTAAAATGTTGGATGACTCAAAAACACATGAACCGAGCCAACGTCATGCAAAAGGGTCACTTAAAACATTTTTGATTTGCTGCTCGTTAATTAAAATGTCTTCTTCCTTTAAGTGAGTTCGTAATAATCACGTACTTAGCCTAAAAATCCCCAAACTGCGGCTCAGGCCGAGGAAGGAAACCCTGGATCTGGTTGTGAAAGAGGCAGACGACTCAGACTTGTGCTTCTCTCTACGGTGGTCAAAACACCAAAAAGTTTATTTCAAACAAAACAGACACGGTCGAGGACGTGAAAACGGCCTCCTGCACAAATACAGCCAATGAGAGAAAGAAAGAAAAACGCATTATGTTTCAAAGGAGGGGACACGGAACTCCCGAGGTGAAAATGAGATGAGCCTTTTGTTTTCTTACATCAAAATACAAAACTCTGCATTTCTCGATTAAAGCGTCAACATCAGTCACATCAGGAAGAATTAACGTGAGGCTGAATATGTCCGGCCAGGACAGCAGCCGAGCAACGGCCCAGAGATCCGCACCGTGAGAAACGGAACATCCCCGGGTCGTCAAGCTGTCCCCAGCGGCGGGCTTCCGGGTGAACCCGCGCGGTCACGGCGCGACGCGAACGATAAGACGCCGGTAAATGGTGACGGCCCGACCGGAAGGAACGGGGGACATCCCGAGGTCGGCGTCATGAGGAAAATGGCAGGTTTTCTTTACAGGTCTGACTCTGCTCGAAGAAATCTCCCGGCAAAAAGAACCAATTTCCCTTTTAGTCACGAAATCCCGGCTCTTCTATATAAACGGGTACTTTTCAAATCCCCTTTAATTAAACAAAAAAAAAAAACACACCATTTTTACACATAAAGATCAGTTTACTCATTAGTCCAACTCAGCCTATGTAAACGGTGGTATAACGATGTCTATCAAGTTGCCTGCTGGAAAATGTAGTTTCAAGCGCTTTAAAAAAAAAAAACTTGACCTTAACTAGTGAATTAAAAAACAAAAACAAAAAAACACTAATATTTCGGCTTCTGCTGCTTCAATATTGATCACTGTTGGGTCAATCGGTCTCCTGTGAGTCAGCCGGCTTTGTGGAAGTGTAGCACTGAATTGCTCGAGGGGCCTTTTAATACCAAATTCTGACATTTAGCTATAAATTCAGACTTTTTCCGCCAAAGCCCGGCTTACATCTTAGAGCTCAGTCGTATAGGACTATCGATTTTCGCACCCCTGTGCTAGGAGAGGCGTGAAGGAGAATACGTCCAAGTGACCGAAATGACTGCACATCGTCAACGGCGAATTTACTGGATAGCTACAGCGCGTTTCCGTACGTTTGTCAGGCCGGACCAGGGTTTTCAGCAGATGTACCGCGAGCGTCGATAATGTGCAGAGTTATGGGATAAACATGAGGACAAAAACGTAATGCAAGTTTTCTTGGTCTCATTATTGATGCGGCTTTGTAGGTCAGATCTGGTGTGGAACTCAATGTGCTCCTGGTTGGAGGTCTTTGATTTCATGGCTTTCTGAAGCGAGGAGAAACACAGAAAAACAGAAAAGAAGCCAGTTTCTCCGTCGGGAAAACTAAGGTTCTGCATAATTTTGCAGCAGCAACTGACTAATATTTTCATTATTGATTAATTAATCTGAAGACTCATTCTCTCTTGTCTACATAATGTCTTGTTTGGTCCAAAAAAACAGTCCAAAACCCAAAATAAACTCAGTTTCCAATGGAACAAAAGCAGAGAAAAATAGCAAATCGTCACAGTGGAGAAGCTCTAACCAGGGAATGTTTGGAGTTTATGGCCCAAAAAAATGACTTGAAATCGATAAATTAGCAAAACAGCTGCAGAATAATTTTATGTTGATCTGTAATGGCGACCGTGAACCATCAGATCTGACAAAACACTAGCTGATTCCATCCCAGATCAGATCCGCCGTTTAAGGATGCCTTCGAGAGCATCCGCTAACCACCGGTCTGCTCGGCTCGTCCTCACAGCTTATGGGGATGAGGGGGCCTTATTTAGGAAGAGGCTCCCCTCGCAGCCTCTTCGTAAACAAGGTCTGAGAAAGACTGGGAGCACTGGGAGTGTCCAGCAGAGCAGGTTGAGTCTGCCTCCTCGTCACAGGCCAGAACCTTAAGACCGAAAAACAATTGTACGTATGGTTTTTGCCAAGCTTTTATTCACGCAGGTGGGTAAACGCTCACCTGCTCTGTCCGGTCACACAACTCACAACTAACAGAGGAGCTGAGCTTGAGGAAACATTGGGTGCTTTCTGACTATAAAACTATCGTTTTAACTTTTATTTATCCACGAAAAGAACAATACTATAAAACATTCACACCTGTACTGTCTTTCAGGAGTAACAGTTAATATTCAGAGCTCAACATATGGTCTGAACAAATGAACAATACCAGTGGGTCTTTTTGTTTTAATAAAATGGTTTTATCCAGATTTTGTATTTGGACTCATTTTCTAATGAGTCCAGTGGTGTTTGATTTCTCAATGTATTTCCAGCATCCTGGCAACAATTTGTTTAAATTCACAGTCTGCACTGTGCTATCACGCAAAAATAAAACTGAAAGTAGACACACTGAGAATCTCTCTGCAGCAACAGATTTCAAATCTCTGCAAGTTGATTTTCATAGAAATGAACTGAAACCACCAGGAAATCTTAAAGCAGCCTGTAAGTATGGATATGAATCAAACAGGCGAAAACAGGCAAAGTCACTTGCACCCTCTAAAGAATAAATAGAGTGATATTCTATGTTTCTTAATGTCAACAAATCCCCTGAAAATAGTCCCCATCAAATGCACGATTTCCTCCCGTTTCTTAAAAACTAGTTTCCAGCTGTTTTAGGAAATTAGAGATTAAAAAAAAAAAAAAAACTATATATTTGTGAGGTGTTTTTAAAGCTTTACGTCTTCAGTAGGAACCAATGGGCTCAGAGCTGAGAGCCACAGACAGAAAGTGTTCAGACTGGTTTGGGTCTGAACATTTGCTGACAGAATAGCACCACAATCATGTTTTAGGGGAAGCAGAGGCAGAATTTACTGGGCGGGAAGAGTTAAAAAAAAGAAAAGAAAAGAAAAAGAAAGCAGTGATAGAAACAGGCTGGACTGTTTTATCATCCTTTCATCATGTTGAGGGTTTTCATGTCAGTGGACCTCCAGTCACTGACTCCACGTCTAAACGACGGCCACTCGTACGAACCTCCATGACTGAATGTGACCTACAGCTGCTGCAGCAGCAAACAACCTTAGAAAAATGGTCCCAGCGGGATTGAGTTTGGAGCCATATTAACACCACAGGCCTGATCATAAGCGAGATTTATTTCCCAGTGAGCAGCTGGGATAGAGAGCCGATTCACACGTACACTCGTTATTTTAGATATGTGGGTGTAAACACAGTACAGCTTTGACAAATGAACAAATAACTATACAATCAAAACTTTTAACTGGAACTTCTCATCTTAAAATTCTGGCCTTTCACACAAAATAATAAAACTGAGTAAAACATACCTGAAGCAACAGAAAACACTGACGTGGGAAAGCAGAGGGCAGAGCGAACGGCGGCCTGGCGACAAATACACCAGGAAACACAAAGAAAGCAGAGGCGCTTGTTTTACCGTGTGATTTTTTTCCACTTTTGAGGCCGTTAAAGGATAAACCAAGCGCTCCTTCGAACAGTGGAAGTGTAACAGTTTCCTGGTCTATCTGAGCCGACAAGCTGCAAACACACAAGAGGATCAGATCTGGCGATGCTGCGGCGGGTTCCACTGATTTATTGCCAGACAAAGTCTCACTCCATGAACTGACAATAAATCCAACAGGACTCTCGCTTTGTGGAGGTTTTTTGGGGGAAAGCTTCTAAAATCGGGAGCCGCGGAGGCTTGGTGTTCCTGTGTGAGTGCAGCTGAGAGACAGACAGAGGAATCATGGTAGGCACCGAGTCTCAACTGTTGTGACGAAACAACCTTTAATTATAAACACCACCACGGCTGGCACCACTGAGACCAGCGGCTGTTCCCATGGTTTTCAAAGACAAACACGTTGGCAACACGAGCTCCGTTTCCCCCGGCAACGAACTGGAAGCTGGAGAGGCGGGAGGGGGAGGGGCTTCAGTGAAATATGGTGGCAGCAGGCCGGATGTAGGTGTTTGAAGGGGTGGTGGTGTGTGGTGGGGTGTAGCGATGGATGCTATTGGTCCTTCTTCTCCGATTCTGACGAGTCCTCTTTAGCCCCCGCCTCCTCAGGGGACGACTCCTCGTACCTGGAGAAGGGAGGGAGGACGCACAGACCGAAGGATGAGCGTTCAGTGTGACTGACCTCAACAAACAGCAACAATCCATTGATTTCCACCTGATCACTAAAGATAAAACTGTCAGTTGCTCCTTCCATTAACTGAATATTCGTATGTTCGTAGATGAGACCAACACATCAACCCGGTGTCTCTCAGTGTCAACAAGACGCAAAGAGTCAAGAGCGCGTTGTGTGTGTTCACAGAGTCCTGAAACCACCTGCAGTCAATACTGTCCCATGGTAACAGACCAAAACTCTAGAGCCCTGCAAGCACCACCTAGAGGCTGCAGATTTCACTACCACCATCACGTACCCGTTGGATTACCGTACAAGTGTAGCTACAAATTTCAAGTTTGTATGGAGAAGGCTGCTTTAGAAAAGATCAGCACATTTTATGGAAATCTTCACATTAGATTTGGGTATTTTTTGTGCAGAAGTCCAGGCAATCGAACTGTGATTTAACACTAAGGGTAGGTTCTGACCGTAGACCCACAACGACCCACCGGTTCGACTACTGCCGACCTTTGTTGCATCCCCAAATGTCTCCTGTGTGTGTCTCCTCCCCCCACAACCCCCGGCTGGTGATATATTGGCCTATATCAACTTTTTAAACTCTGACAAAAGAACCCTCACATTTGGTCAAACAGCAGTGACTAAGAAATGACCAGTTTGTTCGTATCTTCAAGCTCAAACTGACGGAGCGATGCTTGTAGTTTCTGTTGGTGACACACGGAGCGACAGGTGAACAGACGAAAGGATGGATGGACGATGGAACTCGTTTACCTGCCCAGGTGACAGGAGACAGGAAGGGGAGAGTAAAGAGAGGGGGGCGGGGCCTCTACATGGAGGTGGGCTGTAGCCGGCGGCGGCGGGGGGAGGAGCCTGTCGCCATAGAGATGGCATCCATGGAGCTAGCCAGGCTGGCAGGCGAGCCGCTGACAGTTGGGAAGGAAGTGAGCCTGGGAGAGCCAGGGAGAACTTCCTCTGACGACTCATAACTAACCACGGGGGAGACGGGGGGGGGGGGGGGGAAGGAAAGACATGGAGAGACGGAAGGGAGGAGAGAGAGGACAGAATGTACGGGTAAAGAGAGACATGGAGGAGAAAATATGAAAACGTAAATAAAAACATAAGGTTAAGAAGGGAAAGAAAGGGGATAAAATTTTAAAAGAAAAGAGGGGAAGAGGAAAAGAGAGAGAAAGAGAATGTGTTAAGTTTTTACCTTAAATTCTAATGTAAAAAGCTACTACAGAGATCTACTGCCAAAATATTGGAGAAGTGAGAAGGGTGGAGGATAAGGGGAAGACCAGAGAGGTAAAAATGAGAAAGAAGAAATGAGGTGTTGAAGGAGCAAAAGGAGAAAAGAGCAAAGAAAAAAAAGAGGAAGAGATGAGGAGAGCAAGCGATGGAGTGGAAGGACGGACGGAGGCGTCGGGTAAGGGGATGATGAGGCCTGGAGGAAGATGTCAGCAGCCGGCAATCAAAGATGTCCCAGTGGTGAGGAGGATGGAGAGACGAGACAGATGGACGAGAAAAAGACAGACAAGTCTGAAGTCCACATCGAACATTACAAGCTCCCGAAATGTAACGATGCAACGTTTCCGACCTCTTTACTGTAGCACATCGACTGTTTGGGATGACGGGTGAGGCTGTAGGTGACGCTGTCGTTTTGTCGTCTGTGTATCAACTTTTTGTGGACAGAGGTTTAACGGATGAGGACCTGAAACGTTGCATCAGTAAGTGTTCGGGACCATCTCCCCCTGCACCTGTGCTGCTGGATGTTCACACCAGCCGGTGAACAGTGAACCTGAAGGGAGGGATTTTGCACAACTGTCCTTCTGTATTTTCACAGGTTATGTTGTCTGAAGATGTTACTTCCCTTTCAGCTATTAAAAATATTAAAGATTTATTATTTAGGCTTTTCACCTGTAGAAATACCGTTGACGTAAAATGTGACAACAGGAACCATTTTTCTGTACTTTGCAAAAACTAGAACATTTATTTTCAAGCACGTTTCCTGTTTTTGTTTTTCATACAGAAAAGAGGCCTCAGCTGTTGATTCTGCAGAAAATTATTTCAAAAGAGAAACAAAAAAATCCCAAGAGAAAGATTTCGGGACCAATCAGCCGCAAGCTGCAGTTCAATAAACCCAGGTCCCTCCAGATCATAACATCAGTTATTACAATTAACCCGACTGTATACTCATAAGACAGTAGATTATTATATTATAAAAGCAAATGTTTAACTTTTCACATATTTCAGAAAATGTTTTATATCTTAAGATTATATCATTGCCATGACAATTAACAGGACACCTATAAGTCTCAACAATGGTTCACCAGTTGAAAATCACAACTCTCTCAGCCAATCATATATTCCTGTTCTCTCACTTAAGACTTTTATGACTGTTCCTGAAATGTAAGATGACTGCGTTTGTTCCAGTGGCTTCAGTCTTTCATCTGATATTTTTTCCAAATTAAAAAAAACAAACCCATTTAAACATCAGATCTCAGACAAACTGAATCCGTGAGGCTGTGCGACTGCCACGGTTACTCACCTGAACATCTCTGTGAGCTCTCCTTTGAGCAGTGCTACGATGACGGGGAAGCCGACGCAGGCTGGGACCAGGTAGAGCAGAGCGGGCTGCAGGCAGACAGACAGACAGACAGACAGGTGAGCAGGTTAACAACCAGCCGACCGCCGCGGTTCAGCCTCCTCTGAGGTTATACAGTCTGGCTGATGATGATGATGTTGTTATTGGACAACTGGCCAATATTTCATATTTAGCCCCGTTTTATTGCGCTGGGGTTTTTCACTGTTGAATGTAACTGGGTCAAACAGAAACTCATGGCTGCAACAACCTGTACACGGCTTCATTCACCTGGTAAAAAGGCAATGGTGCTAATAGACGCAACATTAAGACAAGGGATGGACGCGGCTTGTGATGTTTCTCGACCTTACGACAAAGTTATATGTAGTTTCACTTCACGACAAGTCTAAAGAGCGAGATGAAGACATGGAGCGTGCCAACAAGACACAAGGAGAGAGGTAGAGTGTGAACGAAGATTAGAGGACAAATTTGATCTGCTGTTGCCATTTAAGCTCGTTTTGCATGATATTTCCTCATCTGTTAAAATTGCTTCTTAAACCACATCATTGATATCTGATCCTTTACGGTACCAACTTGCCTGATCCTCATCTCCAGATGCAGTGAAAACACAAACAGTAACGTGCAAAAAGGAACTTTCAGCTCCCCATTTATGTGCTGGGTTTAGATCCTGGAGCTATTTGGTCAAAAAGGAGCAAACGTCTGAGAGGCAGCCTTGATACGAACTGATGTAAATGAGACATTTTTATCCTCCACATCCACAAATGGAGGCTTTAATATATTGTTCTCGTCAAACTGGGTTTCACAGCGGTGGTTTAAATTACGTTTGAAATGCTTTTCCACTCTAAAAATAAAAGACAGAATGCAGGAAACAAAGAACACTTCGAGAGTTCCGTCCATTCCCGTTGTGAATTGAGGCTCTTAGGCTACTCAGAGTTCTGCCAAAGTCTACATTAAAGGACGGGGTGTGGTGCATGTCTGCGCAGTACACTGGTGACAATTTGTCCACCGCGGGCTGTCTAGTCTCACCACAATGTATTTGGTTTTCAGGTTTTCCCTGCTCCTCACCTCTCCACAGTTTCGTCTAGCATTTTTCAAAATGATTCCTGGGATTGGCTGCCGTTACTTTTGGCCCCGTCCCCTCTGATTTTCTCTCTCTTGCAACATCGCACTGAGGAAGGCAGTTTAGAAAGGCTTGTTCAAATGGTCAGTACAGGGATCTTCACAGAACGTACCTGAGCATGTTTGAAGGTGTGCATGACGAAGATGGTGAGGCCCAGACCAAAGATGTAGGCCAGGAAACTGGAGTAGAAATACGTCCTGCTGTTCTTCTTTAGGCTGCAGACAAAAAGATAGTTTTAACAAACCTTTACTCAACCACAAAGCGAAAAGTAGATCTCACTAGATTCTTCAGGAACATTCAACCCCAAAATCTACCTCAATCAAGGGGAGACACAACAAAGAAGAAAAAGAGGGAAAGATGGAAGCGGAGAGGTAGAAAGAAGAGACAGAGCCTGA